>NC_140487.1:20266953-20489453 GCF_964271855.1 Acomys minous
AGATTGTTTCATATTGCAGCTTCCTATGAATAAAACAAGGAAGACCAAATTGGATTTCTATGAAGATGATTGTTGCTCAACAATGTTTAAGATGAAAACTTAAAGGCCAGTTGTTTATATGTTGAATACAACAACCAAGTCTCAACTTTATCCTGACCAAAAAGTATATTGTAACAACAAATAAACTGGAAAAATCAACCCTTCAACAAAATTAGGATCCTATTTGGAGCCACGGTAGAAAGTATCTGAAAGTAGTGTTTCTAACATCACCAGAATAGTTCGATTGAAGAAGTCATGTGTGGATGAGAGGAAAAATTATCAGCAAGAATTGAGCTCCTTCTTCCAGCAAATGGTCAAGACCTTTTCTACACCACATCTCAATAATTCTCATGAAGCATCCCAAGTAGCGGGTGCTATTGTCTCACTAACAGAGATAACAACCACAGCCTCAGAGAGATAAATGACTTGTGCAAGGTCAGATTTACAGGTGGCAAAACAGGAATGCAGACTGCCTCTGGATCCCATTCCTCCCTGATGTATATGTTACACCACATCAAGAAGGTCTTGGAAACCAATAGGAATATCTAATAACATGTTGTCATATAATTGAAAAGGGCTATCGATTAAGCATGTCTGTCAAAAAAATGTCTAACTGCTCTCTATGTCTATCTCAGAAAATGAGTATTTTTTAAAATAACTTGTTGTTTATTTTTAGACATTAGTTCTTACTGTAAGCTCCATCACTAAGAAATATGTCCCCCAGATTTTTTTTTAAAAAAAGGAAAATTGAAACATCACCTAATATCTAGGCTTGACCACCCATCATTTAACCCCAGCCTTTGGGGAGTTTGAGTGAGGAAGGTCACAAGTTGAAGACCAACCTCAGCAACTTAGTGAGACCTTGCCTCAAAATAAAAATAGAGCTAGAAATCTAGTTCAGTGGTAGAACATGTATCTAGTACGCATCTAGTAATGGGTTCAACACTCATTTCTGTAAAAAGAAATATATTATTAAGATAACAGCATGAAAAAAACTGTAAAGTTTTTTATCTTCATTATTATGATGAAGGAAAACAGCCCTTTGCTCTGTTTATCAGCAGAAAACAAAAATACTAAAACTCAGTGGACTGTGGTGAGCTCAGAGTTCAGTCCACTCTGCTCAAGAAAATGACCCTTGAGAATACATCACAAGAAAGTATCAATGCGTCAGTATGACCAGGGACCCTTGGTAAATGACAGACAAGTCTATGCAGAGCAAGGGCCAGTGCTAGAGTGAGCCTGTGGATCTTTAGTTGCTAAGCTGGGTGCATCAGATACCTTCTTCAGGGAAAGAATTGCAGGCTATGAATCTAGCTGGTGGGTCTACCACTCAAGTGTGGGACTGGATGAGCACTCAGATTTGTAATCCCTGGAGCTCTCCAGGGTACTGATGGATTTGATTGCGCTTTCTGGCCCAGTTGTGCTTCTAATGGCTCTCCAGTGTATCAGAACTGCAGCCTGTCTGTAAGCTTCAATTTTCTTACCAATGGAGAAGAATGGGACCTCATGGTGTGGCTGCAGTGCTAAAAACAACTAAGCAGTCCAAAGCACTTAACAAGGCCAGTGAATAGGAACTGGATAAACAGAGGACTTCATACTCAACCGAGGCCATGCCGTCTCTGTCCCCAGGGTTCTGTACAGGGAAGCCACCGTGGCTGACACACTGTATTTCCCCTCTGGCCAGTCCTCATCTCTGGCTCTGTCTTTGATCTCAGCTCTATACCTTTACTGCATCTTTATTTCATCTGGGTTTTAGAGTTTGCTCTGGGTGACTTCTTGGCTGGAACCAGATGGGACCATCCTGGCCACCCCTTCCTGGAGATGAGTAAGGATATTTCAGAAACTCACAATGCCATTTTTTTTAAAGAAATGCTTTTCCTCATAGCTTTGATGCATGTGTATAAAATAAGTCAAAGAATTTTGAGAGGAGAGTTTGGTCTCAGCCCTAAAGCTGTGCAGAGTGCAGGGGAAGGCAGGCTGGTTCTTTATTCTCTTCTGTCCCCACACTGGCCTCATGTAGCTCAGGCTGTACTTGACCTTGGTATGTGACTGAAGCTGGACATACAGTCTCCCACCTCTTCTTTCTGAGTATTGAAACTCCAGGCATGTGCCACCATGTCTTGCTTAGGTGAAGTCTTCTTATTGTCCATCACTTCACATTGCTCTTCGGTGTGGATTACAAAGAATGCTTGCTACCAAGCTACCAAGACATAGCTGTGGAGTAATGTAAGGTGGTGGTCTTGCCCCACTAGGGTAGCTTCAACCCACTGACAACTTCGCAGTCTCCTTGAGCTGAAAGAAGTTCTCAGGCCAATCTGGAAATTGCAAGGGTTGGAGGGCTGAAAACAATACCAAACTAGCTAGAAAAGCTTTCTGCTCTTTTATTCTCTCTGTCTGTCTGTCTGTCTGTCTCTTTGTGTCTCTGTTGTTGTCTGTCTCTGTGTCATTCTCTGTCTGCTTCTCTCTCTTTGAAGCAGAGCCTTGTGTATCCTAGATTGGCTTCAAACTATCTATGCATCTTGACATTGAATTTCTTGAACTTCTGCACCTCTGCCTCTTGATTGCTGGGATTACAGCATCCTTCATTATGCCCAGGTGTGGTAGTATGGTGTGTGTGTGTTTGTGTGTGTGTACTTATATGTGATTGTGCGTGTAGAGGCCAGAGGTCAGCCTCAGATGTGCTCACCAATTAGTCTGGGCTAGCTAGCTGCCTTTAGGCTGGCTGCCCTAGTCCCAAAAGACACCCTCTCTCTCTAAGTCCCCAGCATGGGGGTTACAGTGTACACCAGCCTTTCCAGCCCTTTACATGAGTTCTGAGGATCAAATCTAGAGCTCAATCTGAGCCTTAGAAAAAACAGTTCTAATCCTGTTTGCACGGAGGGAAAAAGTAGGAGGTTAAATTTTTCCAAGTAAATGAAGCTAAAGTGAAATAAGACGAGGGCGTCTTTTAATAAACCAAGAGGGTACAGCTGGTCGACCTGTAACAGCCTGAGTAAAGAACATGTTGAGCCACTGCTTAAGGAGGAAAACACTTGGACTCTTTCATTAGAAGAAGGAGACACATGGATTTAAAGTACATCATGTTCTTTCAGAAGACTGCTCCCCGTGTGTGGAGGCACAATATAAATATTACTTTAAAATGCTGTGTTCTTTAAAATGTTATGGTCCCACCATATATAACACGAATGTAAATAAGGTGACTGTCAAACACAGGTACAGCCTATTGCTTAGCACAGCAAGCTTATAATATGCACCTATTATTCCCAGTCCTTGTAATGAAAGAAACTAAGGACACTGCATAAATTCTTCAACATGTGTTTCCCTTCTCCAGCTGCCTTGAGCTGCAGAGCATCATGCTAACAAGAAGTGATGCTAACAAGAAGCTAAAACCAGTGTAGCAAATGGGGCATTTAAATATATATAAACACACTGGCATTCATAAGGAAAGGAGCTATTTGGAGGGAACTAAATGGATCCCTAGACAGACATATTTTAGTTTAATACCCTATGTTTTTTCTACAGGCTAACCATTTCAGCGCTACTCAGTGGTAGAAAAAATATTCTCTGTTGGTGAGCAAGAAGTCAGCAAATACTTATCTCCCCTTGGGTCCATGTGCTACGTACACCATTTGGGAAGGGAGGAGGAAAATGACATCCACTTTGAATGTCACTAAATTTCTCTGGTCACTTTAGTAGCACTTTTAAATACCAGTGTTGGCAGGAAACAGCTCAAGCATCAAGAGACAGCTTTGGTATTCTATACAAACCTTCTGGAAGTGTGCCTGCATCAGATGGTACCTTGGATTACTGATGCTGAGAGATCAGTCTGAGATCAATTTCACTTTGTGCTCTCATCAACATTCAGCATCAACATGGCGATCGCTCACCTCACTGACTGATAAGCGATCTATACAGCAGTGACTTCCAGAATAGAGTCAGAATAAAACAGATGGATGGTCCTACCTGGGACAGTAGTGGAACTACTTAGGAGGGTAGGACATGAGGGTCACCAATTAAAGGTTAGCCTGAGGTAGAGAGAGAGAGAGTTCAAGGTCAGCTTCAGCTCTTTAGTGAACCCATGTCTAAAAATAAAAGGTGAAATAGAGTGCTGGGAATGCAGTATTCTTCTAGAGTATTCACAAAGCCCTGGGATCAACACTAGAAGACAGATAAAATGAGAAGGTGGGAAGGAAGAGATGGAGAAAGAGGAAACAAGAGGTAAAAAGGAAAAGAAAGATAACAAAAGACAAAAAGGCAAGAAGAGAGAGGAAAGGAAAAAAAATAAAAAGGAAAGGTTAGTCTCTGCACCAGGACTATTTGGGGGTTTGGCCGAGGATAAAGCAGGTGGCGGCCCTCATCTAATCACACAAGGCTTCATGGGTCTAGCATGGTCCCCAGTCTCGAAGCCTCTGGCTGGAAGCAGTGAGCAACAGTGCTGAAGAAAACTGAAGCCCTTCAAGAGGTATTTTTGTTTAATTAAAGCAAATATCATGCTAAAAGGCACACTTGAGATTCCAAAAAGTATTATGATGAGAAATAGTTCAGTGGCAACTGCTTGAGGGAGCTGGGGGAACCTAAGGTATTCCTAAAAGAAAAACAAAATCACCCACTGTGCTTACAGCCCAACTGGAAAGTGATGTCTAGTGTATAGCCTGTTTTGGCTGAAGATTATGGCGTTACTTCAGTGTATATTAAACCTTCAACGGGCGCTAATCATTCTTTCGCTTGGTGAAGGTGGCCAGTGCATCCAGCACTGCATTCTGTTAGACATTCAGGGAGCACTGTCCCTGTAGACTGCAGCCTGAATTATACACCAGGCTCTAAAAACCACTGTGATCTTGGCGCAGCATTTGCAGGCAGTCAAAGTTGGTCTGAAGAGCTTCCAAAAGAACTCATGCCCAGCTCAACTGGGTACTGGTCAATTAGGGCAGAGCATCATTTATTCTGAAAGGGGTAGTTATCTGGACCTAAAATCAGCTGGAGGCCGAGCTGCTGCCATGTCAGCAGGCTGCCTTCCCCAAGCCACCAGCACCAAGTTTGGCACCAGTCATATGCATCTAGACTAATGTGGTAGCTTAGAAAAGAGGGTGCTGTCTATTTGTTTATCGTATTTAATTTCCTTTTCTTTCCCTCCACATCCAACAAACACACAAGTAGAAACACTTGAAATACAATTTTAATACTTTCTTTTTTGGATCAATTTAAATTTGAGAATATTTTATTAACTACACTCAATGCATTTGGAAGGAGCAATGCACATGAACGACTAGATAGTGCCCAATTCATTCTTGAAGTTATTTAGACTAAAGATCCCAGTGAGGCATGTGTGGAATTGCCAAAAAATCTTTTCATTCCATTTTTACTGAAATTCCTTTGAGAAGCAGAGGGTGGATGACAAAGATTAAGTGCCATAGAGCCTCCTTTACAAGCAAGCTAAGATCTAAGATGCCAAGAAAAGCCTGAGTCAATGAAGGGATCAAACACTCATATTTTCCTATTCTGATATTTTTCAAAATGAGCTTGAACAGTGAATGGATGGCTTCCACGGAGCAGCCATTTTCCATGTAGATTTCCAATCCCAGATCTCCTTAGAGATGACATTGGTTTGCCCCCACTTTAACTCTACACATATGACCTCAAGGACAGCTTCTCCAGCAAGTCTCAGGTTGTCCTTCCTGGGCTTTCTAAAGTAATGTGTGCATTATAACCAGACCATGATGATGGTAATTATTATATTAATAAGGCTACTGTTCCCTGGAGATGTGGCTTTGTGGCTTCTAAAAAAGCCTTCGATCCTAGCCAAGGAGCAGGCAGAATTCTTGTATGAGTTGTTTTGCAATGGTTTGTGGCAAAGAACAGCAGAATGTCAAAAGGAAACAAGAATTAAAGGGAAAGGGAAATTTGAAGAAAAATAGGATTCCTTTCCAGAGCTGAGTTCAGGCTATGCTGTTGAAAATGAAGACGGGGCCTCCCAATCTTCCTCCTAGCCTCTGGCACCCTCTAAAGAAAATTCCCCAAGTTCATGGTTATACAGGGCAGCAGAAACACTTATGCGAACTTTCCATATCATCAGGGCAAAATCATGAGCTGCACTGAACAAACACTTCCTTATGTGCACAATACACATGACTTCTACCACATTAAAAGAGTAAATTGTTTCTCTTGACTTAGCTGTGGGCTACTCTGCAGTCAAGGGCTTTGGGAAATCAAGTGAAACAGATACAAGAGGGCACATAAAGGCTAGATCAGAGAGTAGAGACAGAAATATCTGGGCAGAGAGTCACACAAAGGTGTCAAGCATTCAACAGCTACACTAATTCCAGAGAAAGTCCCTGGTGATGTGATTTGTTGCCCCCTGCTCTGAACACCGAACACTGAGAAAGAACACTGGAAGATGGCAGCCTTCTGGTTCTCTGGTGTTCAGTAGGTCTGTTGTGTCATCCCAAAGTACGCCTGAGGATTGTCCTGTTTTTCCCCCAGCCATCCTCCCATCTCTCCACTGTCCATACTTAAACATAGTCTTACATTAGGGAATCAAAAAATCCGAAACAAGCTGGCACCCATCAGACCTGACCTTCTGGAAAGGGCTGAACCTGGGATTCAAGATCAAGAGCAGGGAGTTTGCACAAAGGTAGCCATCTGGCCCTGACTTCTACTAGTGAATGTAATTAATATCTGGATGTTAATTTTGGTTTGATTACCTTTTTGTTTTAAAGCTTCTCAAGGGATTCTAATGGACAAACAAGTTGTAATTTATCATTAAGAAAAAGATTGTTCCAACCTGGGCCCACAGGGGCTCACAGAGACGGAACTGCCAACCAGGGAGCCCCCGTGGGACTGACCTAGGCCCCTTGCTCATATGTCCTGTTTGCAAAGTTTGGTATCCTTGTGGGACTCCTACCAGTGGGAGCAGGGGCTGTTGCCTGCCTTTGGGATGCCCCTCATACGACCCCCATGGGGTTGCCTTGTCTGGCTTCAGTACAAGAGGAGTTGCCTAGTCTTACTGCAACTTGATAAGCCGCGGCTGGTTGATATCCATCAAGGCCAGCCAGCCCTTCTCTGAAGAAAAATGGAGGAGTGGATGTGGATGGAGGAGAGGAGAGATGGAGAGAGGGCCTGGGAAGAGAGGATGGAGGGGACGCAAGATACATAAAAAGGAGGAGGAGGAGGAGGAGGAAGAGGCTGTTTATGCTCAAGGCCTTTGGTTCCATATGAAGCGCAGTCCCTTTCTTCTTTCTTTTGCCTTTGGTATTTTGAATGTCTAGGTGAGTCCCTTCAAGTGTATCATGAGCATTAACTGAGCCATGTGTAATTTTTAAGAGACACTGTCTCAGATGGTAGGGTATGTGGTGAGTAAAAACAAAGTCCCGGGCTCAAGAGTTCACACTTGGTAGGGTTTAACAGCATGGTTTAAAGATTCTTGGGGAATCCCAAGCTAAAGACCTGAATTTTATTGAAAATTGAGGAGAAAACAAAGCAAAGAAGCAACTAATGCCACCACAACAAGCAAGACAGATCACATTCTGGGAATAGCATTCTGTGGTCAGTTCTTTTTGTTTCTGTGTATCTTTTAATGTCTCTATGTTATGTTTTAAAGAAAGTTTGATGCTGTTTTTATTTCTTTATTTTTAGAGGCATTCGCCTTCCCCATAAAGACACTGGATGGGGCACAGCAAAGCTCGATGTGCAGAGCATTGAACTGAAAGAATTTCTTCAAAGCCCAAGTCTTTCTTTTCCTACTTTCAACTTAAAAGCGAACATTTCATAAGGAAGACACACTGACAGTCTAGAACTGAATGAGCACCCTTCAACTCACATGCAGGGTGAACAAAGTCGTGATTCTTTCCTGCAAATGGGGGAATATGATGAACTTTTCTCTCAGATGAAAAATATATTTTTAAAAAACTAACAACTCACAGTCATAGGGGAGGGGAGTAAAGGGAAAATGGGAGAGAGGGAGGAATGGGAGGACACATGGGTGGGATAACAATTGAGATATAATATGAATAAGTTAATAAAATATATTCAAAACAAAACAAAACAAAAAACCCTAACAACAACCAAATAGAATTTAGGTCCTTCCACTATTGATTTTTGCCATCAACCTGCAGTTTTTGCAGCTTCCTTCGTTCCCAGATGCATGAGCTGAGATACAGCCACCAAGGTCTGAAGCTCTTGTCCTTTACTCAACTACCCCACGATGTTTCGTTTACAGAGCATATGGGGCACATATGGGAAAGAAGAAAGTGGGCACAGGAAGATCTCAGAAGTTTGTTATGGAAGCACGGACGGGATCTGAGCCTTGCTCTACCAGAGTTCTCACAGTGAGTCCTGGGACAGGGATGGAAATTGTGCAGTGAGACAATGAGTTGGAGACTCCGTGGGACTTCCCAAGAGAATGCGAAACCCAGAGCCACCCAGCGGGTGGTCAAGTTTGATATTCAAATCATTACCAGTCTGCACGTGGAGCTTTCACTAGGGCACGTTTACCACATGATGGACAGCTTGCATATATTTGCAGAGGGCTGTGCTTGGCCATCAAACCTGTGTGAAGAGGGTGATTCTTGGCAGCCTCCACCTGATGCTTGCTGAAGGCAATGTCCAATCAAAGTGCAGAGCTCAGCAAATAAACGAGTTGCTTTGACAGGAAATTCCAACAGCAATTTTAATTCTGATCAGGCTTCAGGAAATGGAAAGAATAAAAACACATCAATTATAGTGACAGGAAGTTTTAAATCACCCGGTGAGCAGCTGCTGCCAAAGGATGTGTCTGCCAGCTTTGTTAAGGAGCCTGGTATTTTGGTGTGACCAAAGTTTTACACCAAAAACGTTACAGGCTGACATCACTCCATAATTGCACGTTATCTCTCTACAGGGGTAAAGAAAATGACACACTACTGAAAGCGTATCATTACTATATATATACTATATATATAAATCATCAACTCAACTATAAAGGTTTGGAATGAAAAAAAAAAAGCAGCTCAAGCCCAAACAGTCCTTTGCACAGAGGGTAGATATGTGTAGATCTGTTAGATGATCAAAGCACAGCCATTCGTGGTGGATGTGGAAGAAATCTTGTTTAGTCAACACCCTAGCATGACGTCTCATTCCACTTCATGGGAAAGTCTGGAGTCCTCCTTCCTGCTCTAGGCCTCCTGTTATAGAGGCTTTCTTTCTTTGTGGTGAATGTCTTCATACTTTTAATCTGGGTCCATTGGAAAAGATATCTAAAAGAAACCCTGTTGACAGAAAGGAAGTCATCCCAGAGTGGGACCTACATTTTTTTTTGGAGGGGGGCAATTGGGGAAGAGGCCCCTTGTGCATGGTATGTGGTACAGGCCTTCCCTCTGCAAGAATTTTGAGTTGGTGTCACATTAGACAAATGATAACATAAATCCCCTTGCCTAGGATTTATAAAGTGCCTTTCTAGAAAGTTCAAAGGGACTCAGAACTTTCTCTGTTTGTTACTTTCTCTGTTTCCTGCTCAGGAACCTGGGGATACATGTTAATGACCTCGTGCTCATAAACGGCCTGCGCCAGAGGTTATAACTCAAATTCTCCTTTTCCTCACCCAATTAAGGCCTTCCCATTTTCCTAAATTTTCACAGGCCCTGGCATATTACTTTTTAACCAATAAACTCCAAGTTTATCAACTTTTGTGAGTAACCTAGAGACAAATTTTCTGCTGGTTTCAGAAGTTATAGACAAAAGATATTAATTTTCAGCCAATCTGTGTGACAAGGCTGTAAGTAAATATAGCAGTGTTTACTAATACTTGACATATGTCAGATTTTAGAAATTTAAAAATAAACCCTTTGTTGGACATGGTGTAAATTTGATCTGGTAACTTCAGTGAAGAGGATTAATAGGACCCAAACAGAATGGCCGAGAACTATGCTGGATTGGCATCCTAGGCTCCTGGGGATATGGATGATGCGTTAACCCCACCAGGATGATGAAGAAAGCAATTGGCTTTTAGACTTCACCTTGCCTTTCCTGAATTTGCAGTGAGCACGTTTCAATAGAAAGTATATGAGACTCCCCGAGACACACTGAGCCGAGTGAAACTGTCTCTCAGTGGTGGCTAGTTTTTGCATAGCCTTGGGCCACCTTATTAGTTTATCTTTGTCAGCTATTTTATCTGACAAGAAGAATCAGCCTTGACTCATAAGGCTTCCAGGAGTATTGAATGAAACTCTGAAGTCGAAGGACCCTCTGTGAAACTATGTGTTTATAGCAAACACATAATAAGTAATTATGCTTTTTCTATCAATCATTCTCGTCAGTTTGCCCTTTGCCTCCTGGAAGCACAGTGGCGTTTGGACTCTCTTGACTCTGACACATCTCCCCGATTAGACTCCTTTCCTTTTACATGAGCTCACATAGCCTTGGAGTTAGAGGATTCCAGCTACTTCACTGAACAAGCCCAAGAGGACGGTTGCCATCAGGGATTTTCTGTTCCCATCAGAAGCCTCCCTCTTAATGAACTGTGTCTGGAACTGCCCAAGAAAGCAGCCGTCATCAGTTAACAAGCCGCTGCCAACTCAGTTTTCTCTACAGCAAGCCAGTTTCTCCTGTAACTAGCCAAGGCACCAACATTGTGTGCAGGGGAGGCTGAGGGTCAGAGGGCGCCCTCTGCTGGCTTTTCTCTCAAATAACTTCTCTAGGAGGAAAATGGAGGAGAACACAGTTTCTCTAGTGCCCTCTCAATCTGATCCTGAACATCACACATCCTTCAGGCAACAATTCCCCATTTCAAATGACTTAACGAAGACAAGTCTCCCACAGGTGTACCCAGACACTTGGGTTTTTACCTGATTCCAGATGTAGTCAAAGTGCCAAACAAGAATAGACATCTCAGAATTGGAGCAGAGGACAAAACTTGGGCCTTCATTAGAAATTCTATATTGCTTGGGAAATGGTTACTCACCGAGGATCCGAATAAATGTTCACTTCATAGCAAAATGTCTATTCTAACCTTTGTCAGGGCAGCCCCACCCCTCTGAGCAACCTATCCAGCTCACTGCTGTTTGATTTAATATTCTCGTTTCCTGTTCCTTGCACTTGGCTTTGTTTGACATCTGTCTACATTAACTATATTTTCCATTTACATTAGTAGCTCTGACAGCTCAAAGAAACAGATCCTTTGAGTCAGGCTGCACTATTCCCCCATATTTCCTCCTTCTCTGGCTTTGGCCCCATCAGCAGTCTTTGATACCCGATTCTGTACACTTGGTAGTTGACATTCATGGTGTGCCAAGCAATACTGTGGACCCCGGGTTAAAAACAGGGAGCAAGGCTCATGGCACATCTTCTCAGCCAAGCAATTTATGGAGCTATAAAGCCCAGGCAACATTTCTTATTGCATTGGACTCTAAGGCAGTTACTGGGAATGAGGTTTCATATTTGTCATATTTAGACTCTTAAACAAAAGCTCTAGCCATTTGCAAACCAAACTCGATGATACTCAAATGGTCTGTTTCATAAAGGATTCTTGATATTTTAGCTGCAAACACATCATGGATTTCCGTGCCTTTCCCTTCTCTGATGATAAAGAAAGGGGCCAAAATATATGAACATGACTGTTGTGGGTCCAAGTCTTCTGAATTTAATTGTTTAATTATTTAGAGAGAAAAGAGAAAGAGTGTGTGTGCGTGCACAGAGAGCACATGGAGGTCAGAGGATGACTTGCAGGAGTCAGTTCTCTGCTACCACGTGGGTCCCAGAGATATAACTGAAGTCATCGGCTGGCTTGGGTAGAAGCCACCTTGACATGCTAAGACACCTTGCAGGCTGATGGGTCATAAGTTCTATTTCAAATATTTTAATTAAAGCCCTACCTTAATTTAGTATCTCTGATTATCTAGAATAATTCCCTAATATCAGTTTGCCCCCTCGATTACAGACTTTAGGAGATATATACATATATATTCACTCTTTGAAAATTAGCTGGCTTGAGAGTGCCTCAAAAATTATATATGTTTAGGAGTTAAAATCAGGAGCTTATCCTTACTCCACCCCCTTCAAAGGCCACTGTTTGAACACACACACACACACACACACACATACACACACACACACACACACACACACACACACACACACACACACACACACGGGACCATCAAGAAATGAAGAAAACATGAACCCAATTTAAGAAAGGTTATGAGGAGAAAACTTGTGAGACAATTGCAGTTTTATAGCACATTTTAATGAAAATATAGTATTTTTCCCATTGGTCACAGAACCTGAAGGATGATGTCAAAAGCAAATGATTAAATTTTGCCTTGATGCAGCCAGGACAGTGTTTTGGGGGCATGTTCCCTTTCCTCATCTATGAGATAGAATTTGTACTGCTAGGAGGAAATTCTTGCAATAAAAATGGTTTTCAAAACAAAATTCACTTGCCCCCATGACTCAGCTGTCCTACTTACAGGGGAATGATGAACACAGCAGAAACGTCAAATGTCTAAAAGGTACAACCAGGTGAAAGGATGAGAAAGCTGAATATATGACCAGTTAGAATACAGGGCACATCCCGAGTCACAACAGCTCAGGTTCTGAAGATAGGATGCAGGCAAAGCAAGACACTCCTACCCCACTCTGCATCTTTCCCATGTCCCAGTCCTGCAATTCAGTGCATCACCCTCAGAGATGAACTGTCCAAGAATAGGGAAATATCCCCCACACACACCCACACACACACCCACACCCGCCACCAACTCCATTCTGGCCCCATCGCTTGCTGATTCTGCCACATTACAAATGAATGCCCACTCTTGTAACATGTGCTCACCAAGTCAAATGCATTCAGAAAGCGCAGCGCTCTCCCTCTCCCTCCTCTGCCCCCCTCCCCTTTAGACTGTCTTTCTTTACTACTCATTTCAGGCTAATAGACTCAATGCCAAACAGTGACATAAGCTTTTGTAGATAGCACTGCTACTTCCTTTGCAAGGCCCCAGTCAGCACAAGTCTGCTGGGATGACATAAGCGAATGCTATAGGTTGCATGTGCTAAATAACAAAAGTATTCCTTCCTCACAGGTTCTGGGAGCTCTAGCCTCAGGCCTCTCCCTGTGGTTAGCAGAGAGCTGCCTTCTCTGTGCTTTCACATTGCATATAGTGGGGTCTACATTTCCTTCTCTCTGTATGTTCATGCGTGCATATGTTCCCATGTGAGTGTTTGTGTGTAAATACACACTCGTGCTATGGCGGTCAGAGAGCCACCATGGGTGGCATTGCTCAGTCACTATACACCATTTTTTTTTTTTTTGAGACAAGGTCTCTCACTGGGATCTGAGGGTCACCAACTAAACAAGACTGGCTAGTGAGTGAGCTCTAGGAATTCCCTTGCCTCTACTTCCCCAGAGCTAGGATTTTAACATATGCCAGCATGCTCAACTTTTTATGTGGATGTTGAAGAGGTCAAAGCCAGGTCCCCGTGCTTTCATGGCAAGCACTTTACCATCCACGCCATCTGCCCGGCTGCCACATTTCTGTTTCTTATAAGGAAACTAGTCATAATGGATTAAAGATTATGGAAACAACCCCATTTTAACCTAATTACCCTTTTCAAGAGCATTTAAAAACTACAGTGACTTCGGAGGGGCCAGGGTTTAGAGGTTCACCATATGGACGAGGCAGGCAAAGTCCAGGTTTTCTAGTTTAATTTGCAGGTGTCTCATAGATTTGTTTAGGTGAGATTTTAACAAAGCAATGGTTATCGACCCAGTGTGGCTTCCCAGAGTGCTTGGCAGAAGGGTACCTCTAATGGTGGAGACCCTGCGACCTGTTCAGATCTTACTAAAACTTCAGATCGTTGCCACACACTCTGAGTTTGAGAAACTCTGAAACTACGTGGCGAATTCAGCGCACCCGAAGGTATTTCAAATGAAGATCCTGGCTCACTCTTTGACCAGCAAAGAAATCTTTGAAAATGTGAACAATCACCTCTTATGTTTTGCATTTTTTTGAAACTTTGAATTTTATTACTAGTCTTATGATAGCAAAGCAAATCAGCATTTCACCTGATTAAGGGTAAAATTCATCTCTGGCAATTATTTTGTGTTAAAATTATTATGTGTTACATATATATATATAGCGTCCAATTAACTCTGTGGATCATGCTCAGTCTCTTGTTTTATTTCAATGTATTCAGGTCAAACCCCAGGCAACTCCCTCTGACTCTTTCTTTCAAGCATTTTTCATTCTTTGAAAGGAGATCTCCATGCTGAGCTGAGAGCTGGTCAAAATTCCTGCTTCACGTTGCCTCAGAATTACCGAAATTACTGACTTAAGTGGAGGTCCCTCTTACTTTTTTCTTTCTTATGTTCTAGAATTACAAATACGTTCAATTGAGAAGACAGATGCATTTTTGGCAATTTTGTGCCCAGAAATAGAAAAATTACATCGATCAGCTACTAAGTCATGTTTCTTCTTCTTTTTTTTAAAAGTCGTGTTTTGATTATTGTAGTTTTAGTCCCAAATATTTCAGCAGCAAATAATGAGACACAAGGAACTCAGAGGTGGCCTGCCAAAATGAATTTTATTCTTTTTACAGAAAACCGGATTTTTGGCAGTGTTTGGTTTAAGAAAAAAAAAAACCCTATATATTCCTGAAATACATAAACATTTACACAATCACACGAACATTTTTTTCCTGTGACTCTCTCAAGGACAGCAGTGCACAGCTCTGTTTGGATCATTTAATTAGACCAGGGATTTGCACTTTTTCTGAGCTGAGAATATAAAGTCCTTTATTTTAATTCCATTTTTCATTTAAAAATATTTAACAATGCAAATGATAGATGCTATGCTTGAGTAACCTTAGAATAATGATATTTTTGAAAGCCTTCAACCTCAGTATAGACGAGATGTCCTACATCCTGGCCAGTGTGGCAGAAAGAAAAATATAGGGCTAGCCCAGTAAACAGTCTCAGACCAGGCTGCCCCTCACCATCAGATGCCTCTCAGACCAGCATCCCCATCACCATCAGATGCCTCTCAGACCAGCATCCCCATCACCATCAGATGCCTCTCTCAGACCAGGAACCCCATCTACAACAGATGCCTCTCAGATCAGCATCCCCATCACCATAAGAGATGCCTCTTAGACCAGGATCCTCATCACCATGGGATACCTCTCAGACCAGGATCCCCATCACCATCAGATGCCTCTCAGACCAGCATCCCCATCACCATAAGAGATGCCTCTTAGACCAGGATCCTCATCACCATGGGATGCCTCTCAGACCAGGATCCTCATCACCATCGGATGCCTCTCTCAGACCAGGATCCTCATCACCATGGGATACCTCTCAGACCAGGATCCCCATCACCATCAGATGCCTCTCTCAGACCAGGAACTCCATCTACAACAGATGCCTCTTAGACCAGGATCCGCATCACCATGGGATGCCTCTCTCAGACCAGGATCCTCATCACCATCAGATGACTCTCAGGGGGAGATTTTCTTCCAAGGTGGCCACTTTTTCATGTGAGTGGGTCATATGTGGGCAACTTTGAGAACTTAGAGCTATGGTTTTTTTTTCCTGAGAATAATGCATCCAGACCTTCATACCACTCTAAATACAGTATTGGGTGGGGCTTACAAGCCTCTACAATTCTTTCTTCCAGCGGACATACCTTGGACCCAGGCTTGGAACCAATTCAGATATAAATCGAAAAATGAAAAGTGATATTAATACTTTTTTTTGAAGGTTTGTGTATTTTTTTTACATTTAATTTTTAACATTTGAAACTGATATGTTACAATTTCAAATTAAGCCATTACTGTATTACGGAAATCATTAACGCTCACCCTTGCAAGACATGACAGGAGATGGGAGCTACAGATGCAAGAGCAAAAACAGCTTGGGACAGCTTAAATGAGAGAGACAAGAAAGGTAAGTAGCCTTCCGGGGGCACTCATTGGTAGGGACCGTTAAGATAGGGAGAATTTAGAAGGTGTATTTGGCAAGAGGAGGTGAGCGGGAGGAAGGAAAGCCATCCTAGGAGGCAGGATGCCTTTGACGCAATGCAGGAGAATGGATGGAGGTCAAAAGGCCTTCCTGGGCCCACTGCTCCTCACTCCTTGGCTGTGTGTGCATCACCTGGAGAGTTAAAGACGCTACTCAAGACCAACCAAACCAAAGTCCCTCGGGTGAAGGTAAGACATTTGCATGTCTTCAAGCTCGCCTCAGTGTGTGCAGTGTACAGCACTAGACTGGAGCATACTGAGGCGAGAGCAGAGAATTAAACTACTGCCTGGGGAGTTTTCAGCAGGAGGCTCCTGTGCCCACAGAATTTGGTGCCTATCCTGGGGAGGGATTTTTTTTTTTGGTCTTGTTTTGTTTGTTTCTTATCTTGTATTCTTCTCTTATACATTACATCCCGTAGCTCCCCTCCCTCCATCCTCCCAGTCCATCCTCCCAGTCCATTTTCCCAGTCCATCCTCCCAGTCCATCCTCCCAGTCCATCCTCCCAGTCCCTACTTCCACTTTCTCTCTCCCCCAGATTGACTCTGTTTCCCTTAGGAAGGAAGGAAGGAAGAGAAAGAAAGAAAGAAAGAAAGAAAGAAAGAAAGAGAAAAAGGAGGAGGGAGGAAGGAAAGGAAAGAAAGAAAGAAAGAAGAATTAAGAGTGAGCAGGCCATAAGTCAAAGTTACAAGGGAAATCTGAGAGTATTTTTTAATTAAATATAACCAAAATATTTGCAAATATATCAAAATAGTGCAATACAGCTAAAACATTGCTTAGACCCCAGAAAGGTCTGCTATCAATAATCTTAACTTCTAATTTTAAAAGCTACAACTGCTTCTGAAGAAGTTCTTTGATCATTACTTATCTCTACAACATTCCTTTACCCAACATTTGAGTTGGGTCAGCTCGATACTTTTGTTGCTTGTTTTTAATATTTGTTTCAGTTGATATAAATTATAAGTTTTACTTAAGGCAAAAAAAAAAAAAAAAAAAAAAAAGAGTGAGCAGGCATCCCTGGGATATCCACAAAATATGGCCTAACAAGATACAATAAGATTGGACACAAATCCTCATACCATGGTTAGATGAGGCAACCCAGCAGGAGGAAAGAGTGCTTGGGGAAGATTTTAAGCAAGAAGGCCAAGATCACAACTGTCTTTTTCAACCACTCCTTCTTGAAGGCTCCCCTATCATCTATATATAAATGGAACACATAAAGATGGAGTGTTTAGAAATGAGGTTTTGACTGTCCCTCCCATGCCTAGTTCCCATGGAATCTGAATATCATGGCTCATAAAGGGAACATGTCCAGCTGTTCTTTGTTCTTACAGCTGCTCCTTTCATCTGCCTGTCTAATGATACCAAGCTGTGGGGCTTGCTTTTGTTTTAGTTTTTGTTCTACCTGTTTTTGCCCCTACCTCATGTCCTTGTCAAAGGTATGTACACCAAGATAGCACTGATCAGTTCACTAATGTCAAAGCACTTTGATGGAGCACTGCTGTCATCTAAAGGAGATTGGCTGCCTGATGCAAGGCGGAGTACCACCATGGAGAGGAGACTTCAAGTCAGGAAGGACTGACTGACTGCAAAGTCTGGACTGGCTATTTGCCAGCCCGCCAAGTCTTCCGACATGTACAAATCGTGTCTGCCCAGCACAGGAACACTGGAGAGGCAGTGAGTGGACAGTGTGGTCCCTGGGCAGGTAACAGCTCTATGAGCTATGACTGAAAGGTAAGAATTATAATGTGACTTTGATATCTTGTTTCCTTTTGAGAGATTATTTTCATGTCCCAAATTAAGGCTAAAAAAATGAAGTGCTGGAATTAAAACAAATTTTTTCAGGACAATGTTAAGTCAACTATACTTTTATTATCTAACTGAGCTGAGAATTTTTTTTAACCTTCCCTGAGCTGGTAAGATGCAGAATTTTAATGTTATTATTAAAGTATACAATAGTATTTTCTTCTTGTCAGTGAGATGTTTTTTGGAAGAGATGATATCACCTAAAATTATTTCAGTTTTGAGTAGTGAAGAATACTTAGTGAAAGGATATTTGATATAAGAAAACTTTTATGGAAATTTCTAGATATATCATGATAATATGTTTAAATGGTAAGTTTTATATTAAAATTTTATTAACACTTGTTGTGTGCTTACTAGAGATGATATTTAAAAACTGCCTTTCTTGAAAACATTTTTATTGTTTTAAAAACTAAAAGCTGGGGGTGGGGTTGGGTGGATTGGAGAGATGACTAAGCAGCTAAGAGCATTTGTTACTCTCTTCCAGAGGACCCGGGTCCAAATCCCGGTCTGTAACTCTTGTTACAAAGGATCCAACACCCTCATACAGACATATATGCAATCCAAACACCAATGTACATAAAATACAAATAAATAAATTAAGGAACGACAACAACAAGAAGCAGTACAACAAGAACCCTAAAAGCAGGGAGCTGGGCACATGGTTCAACTGGTAAAGTGTATGATGGCTAAGCATGGAAACTTGAGTTCTGATTCCCAGAACCTACATACAAAGCCAAGTGTGACAGGGTGCACCCATGACCCCAGCACTCGGGAGGGGTAAAAGAAGAACCCCTGGGGCTTGCTAGCTGACTGGTATAGCCAATCAGTGAGCCCCAAAATCAAAAGACTGTCTCAAAGATAAAGTAGGGAACATCTGAGAAAGACACATGACAGAGACCTCTGTCCTCATTTATGCATAAACACACCTATGCACATGAATTCCCCCCTCCCCCATACACACACACACACACACACACACACACACACACACACACACACTTTCCTGCCATTCCCAATGAAAACCATTTCTCAGAATCAGAATTTGAGACTGTTCCGTTAGAGGTCTTCCTTGATTCCATCTCTAAAGTTTTATTAAGCAAACATTTTCCAGAAATGAATTAGGTGTCTTTATTAAAAAGCCTAGGCTACACAGATCTGTTACTGATGCCTTTCAAGACTGTTTAAGATTGATCCTGGGAGCCATCTTGACATGCAATTCTTGTTTGTTAGGGAAGAACCAATGACAGTGGTTGCCCAGCTGAACTGAACTTCCAGAAGAAATTCCACGAAGGTCTGATTTTTTTTCATACTTCAAAGAATAATACAGACCCCCAGATCCTGCTGCCAGGCTTGAATTTTGTAGAACTCTTCGCTGCCAATATACTTCTGGTGTTGAAATACAACTCATGTCTCTCAGAGCCTCAACAAACATACTTAACACATTTATGCATACATTACTTAGTGTAAACAAGCCTCACTTTAGGAGAAGAAAGTTTTTAGAATTTAATATGTCACCACCATGTCGTTCCACATGAACCACCATGGGGCGGCTAGCAGACTCAGGAGACTCCCACATAAAACACAACACACTAGTAGCAACTGTATTTGGTCAGGAAAATGGCAAAGTGACTGGGGAGAAGCCTGCAAACCACATGCAGTTTTAATTAAATTCATTAAAAAAGCTGTGTCTCTCAGTAGATTTGAGGGCAGAGAGAACCACTTAACAATAGCCAAGATCTAATCCAGTTTGTCAAAACTAATAATAATACAAATGGCATTTCTCACACAAGGACACATCCAGCAAGTTCACGAATGAGCAATTGGGTGCATTTTGAAAAAGTAACATTTGTAAATTATTGCAAGATGTTACCAGCCTCAGACCAGAGTTGCAATTTCTAATTCCAATGAATTGATAAAAGGCGTCATTAATAAAAAGGTACATTTTGGGCAGCTGACATGGCTAATTGATCAAGTAATTTGAGTAAAAAATACAAGATTTTGCTAGGAAACCAGACAGGGATGAAGTCACTCAATTTTCCAAAAGTCAGAAGGCCTTGAAAAAACTAAAAGAGGAGACCACAGAACACTTTCATGCCTAACCAAAACCAAATAACATGATCCCAACATACAAATAGGCGTCAGACGACCTAACGTGACGAGAGATCTCAGCTATGTAGGCAAACCTTTCATTTTCTTACCCAAACATGCCAAGCCAAGGATTACCTAAACAGGGCGAGTGTGGGGCACTGCTCTTTAGTGTGTTGTCACTGGAAGAGTGGGAAAGGAACACTCCCTCCCCCCACTTCCTCACGTGTCTCCATCGCTAGCTAAGGTCATGTTCAACATAGCACTTGAGTCTCGAGATCTGGCTTATATTAAAGCCGGGTAAGAAACAAATGGTCCCAGATGAACAGACATTTACCTAAGCTGACGTGTTGAGTAAAGTGACTGGAGGTACATCACTGTGAGCCCACCCAACGATCTCCACAACGACTCGCATCACCGCGTGCTGAGAACATCTGACAATGATGGATGTTGTTTGGTCCTGCAAAGAGGCCCAGCTGAGGACCACTGTGCACAAACTGAGAGGGCAGAGGAAGTAGCTGGTCCAGCTTTCTAGCTAGGTACTTGATAGAAACACTTGGGCAAATGTGGCTCGTATTCAGCCCCCTTTTTCCCCACACTCCTTAGTGTGAAGAGGACTGCCATTTTCTATCAGACTTTTGGTCTATTTCTGGACGGGATGTTAATATACATACATTCCCTCTGTCTTCCACACAGCCACACACTCCCTATCTCTGAAATAACAGGTTCTGGAAAGGCACTTTCCTATCTTTTTTCCATTTTATCCTCATGATATGTCTTTACCAAAAGAACTGACAGGCGACACAAACTTTGTCTTAATAAACAAATCAAAGCAGCTCCTCTTGGAAGTAGAGAACTTAGTGTATCAGATAGGAAGGCAGGGGTATTTTTAATGGTCTCAAGAAAAGAGGAAAATAGACACCAATGTGATCTTACAAGAAAACCAAGGGAGCCAGTGGTCATTATCCAACCAGCAATGCCTGAGGCAATTCTTACCCACAGAACAGCTAATAAATGACAAACTCAGATACATTTCATAATCTCTGTTTCCTGAAACCTTTATTATCTAGGTGTGCTCTATGCATAGAGACATTCCTGACTCAAACTGCTCAGTCAGGAAATGTAACTGGGCCACCAGAGGCTGCCATGTGACACTAGATAGAGGCAATTTAGAGGCCAGTCTCAGTTCCTTAAAACCACCACACCATGGTGCTTCTCATCACACACACACACACACACACACACACACACACACACACACACCACACACACACACACACACCACACACACACACACCACACACACACACACCACACACACCACACACACACACACACACACACACACACACACACACACACACCACACACACACCACACACACACACACCACACACCACACACACACACACACACACACACACACACACACACACCACACACACACCACACACACACACACCACACACACACACACACCACACACACACACACACACACACACACACACACACACACACACCACAGTGAGGGGGGAGGCTTGACTCTTCAATATGCCACATTCATGGTGAAAATGCCCACTCACTCCATTAACCACAGGGAAATAATCTCACAGACTATTTCACACTACAAATTTTAGATTTTGGAAAAGTCCAGCTGTTCTCCCGAGTCCTCCAGCTGTTATTATTTAAAAGGAAGGCACAGTCCCATATACGTTTTCCTGCAACAGATTCCTCTAACTTGGTATCAAAACTGGAATCCTATGCTGACAAGTCTACAGAAAACCTCATTGCAGTCTTTGTGTCTGTAAGAGCACTCAGGATTTAGTTTTGGTTCCTTTGAGACCGAACACTAAGTGGAGCATCTATCTCCCTGGCTGTCTCCTCTGCCCAGCTGCTTTGTGATCCATGCGGTTGGTCAGCCCTTCCTCTCCGTACCCAGCACTGGCACACCTGAATGGAGAAGTCAGTATCAGAGCCTTCGTTACTAACTCTATTCTGAACTTGAGTTCTACCTCCATATAGGCTTTTCCTGTACCTAGTGTGGAAACTACTGCCCTCAGTCTCAGGTTCTCTTACTGTCTAATTGCCTAGAGCTATTAATATGATCTTCATAATGTTCATCTCTTCAGGACTTATACATAATATTTATTGTTATTCTTAAGTGAATAAGTACCTAAGTGAGAAATAAAAGCAAAGTAAAAAATAGGAGGTGGGAGTAAAGAACTGTTGCCTGCTGGGAGAGAGGGATGGAAGTGTTGTTTACTTGATGTAGACATCCACCCACAGGCAAGGGAGAGGCGGGCCTCCCTTCTTCTGGAGTCTTAATTATAACTCTTGGTGGAGAGAAGGTACTGTGCACTCCTTCTGGGTGCTGTGGTTCTCCTAAGGGGACATCAGAAGTGTTCTGAAAAAAAAAATGCCAGCTTAATTTTCCAAATTTACCATTGAGATAAGCCTTGCTCATCTCAGGGAGTCTGGACTACAGACTAGGTTAGAGACATAGAGTGACAGGAAGGCAGGAGCATCTCCCTAGCTGGCCTTTATGAGGAAGAAACATTGGCTATGATGTGGACAGGAAGGATGGTCAGTTGGTACAACTCTCTCCCTCTGAGGGAGGCTTCAGTTAGATTTCCAGGATATGTACCAGATGTTGGGTTTATTAGGACTCAAGTTAATAACACTACTCTTTTCATCCTGGGCTCCAGATTAGCTGAGGAGAGCAGGAGTGAAACAAGCAAAGGTCCAGCTACCCGCTTCACTCCCAGTAAAGGATGAGTGGGGAAACTGAGCCTTCTGAGAAGGCGCATGCGCACCTGTGGTGCCATCCTCCCGGATTCTAGTTCTCCGGGGCAGCTCGTATGCAGGGGATGAACACTTTGCTTTGTTATGCTCTAACCCATCCGAGGATGCTGCAAATACAAAAGATGCCCTTCCCCCTCTTTAGCAATAGTAATAAGTCAGTTACATCCAAAAAGAAATACTGGCCAGGAATTTTTGCCTACTAGGTTTTCTTCAATTCTATATTTAAAGAAAAGTTTGAAAGCAAGTGCTCTTAGGGAAGCTTCTTGTTCTGGAGAACCAGGGCACAGTGGGCATTTCTCCCTTGTGTTATTATCACAGAGCCAGTTTCTCAATGAGATGTTTCAGATTGAAGTGTTTGACTGCCTGAAAGAGGGCCACACAAACCACTGGCCCACTGTCCAAGTCCTTGACTCCTTATTGGTCACAACTTTCTGTCTTGTTTTATGCCGGAGAGCTAAGCCTTCTTTTCTTTCTACTTCTAAAGTCGTCATCACTTCCTATACTTAAGGACACTTTAAAAATTACATTTTGTTTATCTACTAATGTGTGTGAGAGAGAGTGACAGAGGGGGGGAAGAGAGGGGGGGGAATGAGAATGACAGAATGAGCCACTGCATGTGTGTGTGATATGTGTACAATAAATCCTCTTCTTCTCTGTGGGTCTTGGGGATGCAGCTCAAGTCATCAGGTTTGGTAGCTGTATCTACCCATACCCATCTTGTCTGCCTTTTTGTTAAATATTTTTTATTTATTGTGTTTGTGTGCCTTCCATTATTTTTGCATTCCATTATGTCCTAATTGCTTCTTCATTTCCTTAACATCCTCAGTCTATAAGATGCCTTTTCATTAACAGTTTTTAATGCTAGTCAGTATGGTGTAGCTGGCAAACGATTAGAAAAGTAAAACAGTAGACACTGGGAGCTTTCTAAAAGCAAATTGTTAAAAATTCATCCACTATCTCCTTTTAATAAAGTATAAATATTGTAAACTCTGTCAATGCAAAACACTAGTTCAAAACAATGTTTGCTAATTGTTTTAGTTAGGCTTTTGTTGCTGTGAAGAAACACCATGGCCAAGGCAATTCTTATAAAGGGGAAACATGTAATTGGGGCTGGCTGACAGTTTTCGAGATCTAGTCTAATAGCATCATGGTGGGAAGCATGGCAGTGTCCAGGCAGACATGGTGCTAGAGCGAGAGCTGACAGTTCTACATCTTGATCAAAATCAAAGGCAGCAGAAGGAAACTGCATAGCTTGAGCATAGAAGACATCGAAGTCCGCCCCCACAGTGACACACTTCCTCCAACAAGGCCACACCTCCCAATAGTGCCACTCCTTATGGCCAAACATCCAAACACTTGACTCCACGGGGGCCATAGCTGTTCAAACCACCACACTAATAAACATGCTTGTTTCTCACCTCATGGTGTGAGGGTTGCCTTAAGCTAGATATCAAGTTGCCTTAAGCTAGTAGGATCAAGTCTCAGAATCTTTCTCAGTCCAGAAGCAGTAATGATTTGGTTGTTTGACTTGACTCTGAAGATGTTTCTGTTCAGGTTGACTCATAGCATCATTTTCAAAGATTCTTCGTACCACATCATGGATGTTGTATGCTCTGTCCTCTTAAGGGTTTTGGTCAATTTCCCTCCAATGCTTTAGCAATATTTTTTTTCCTACCAAAGCATTATTTTCCTGGCATTGTAGTCCACTCCTTTGACATCTCTTCAGAGATCACTGTGTTTTCTCCTCTGTCTATAACCCACTTTCTTTGCTTGAATTTACACATACATTTGCTCGTGTGCATTTGTATTTTCTCCCAGAGGGGCCCTGTGAGTCATTATTCTTCCCCATCTCACCACTCTCCAATGTACTATAGCAACATGGACTTGACACTTTGTGTTTTCTGTGGGTTGTGTGATTTTTTTTTTGTCCCACTATTATTTCTTACATTAAGTGAATATTCTCTAATGTAGCATGTTAATTTTAAGTGACTTTTCACTATTATTTTGAGCTATTATCACAGTGGTTGCCTTAAAGCTTACTATGTACATTATAACTTCAAATTCCTATTAGCATAATTCTAATGAAATATAGGAATGTTATTCCCGTATATGTCTGTTCCCTTTGTCCCCTTTTAATGCTATTATTATATACACAGTATATCTACAACTGTTACAAACTCAGGGATGCATTTATAATTGTTACTTTCTAGGAATCTTACATATTTTTGAGAAGTTTGGAGAAGAAAGGAGAGCAATTATGTACTTAGAGCCTTTGTTATTTAACATTCATTGTTCCCACTTCTGTCTCTCTTATTTTGTTCCCGGGGCTCCAGATTGCCTCCTGGAGTCATTTCCTTAGTTAAATACAGCTTGGCTCCCACCCACCTCCTTCGTGCAGCTTTTAGAAAGTAGATTGTATTTCTACATATTATTGGTCCAACAGCACAAATACAGATACTGCGTTTACACAGCTGCTTTTTAAATCAGAACTTAGGAAAAACCAATTTCTACAGTCGACATGCCTTCTTTGTTTTTCCTCTGTACACTTAGCTTGTCCAGGAGCACTTGCTCTCAGCCAGGAGGCTGTCCTCTAGTGTTTTTATTTTATGTATGTAGCTTTGGTGCCCCTGAGGCTAGCACCAGTGTTTAATAAAACACTCTACCAGGGAGCTGTTCCTCAACATCTGCTCATTAATAGCTCCTGTAAAATGGGTCTGTGTCAGTGAACAGCCTTGGTGATTATTTGTGGGTATCCTTGTCTCCCCTCCACTTTTCAAACAGCTTTGTTACGTCATAGTTTTTGGGTGACAGGTATTTTCTCTGACTGTTTTCCATGGTGGCCTTTCTGTCATCATTGCTTCTCATAATGGCCAGAGACGACCCCTCTCAGGGCTTCTTCCTCTTTAGGTGAACACTCATTCCAGCTCCTGCTTCTTGTGGTTTTGCTTTTCACATTCCTGTCGTGATCTGTCTCTAGAACTTTGTTTGTCCTCTTGGCAACCCGTTGACTCTTGTGGTTTATAAAGTGACTCAGAAAACCTGAAATGCTTCCACCTATTGTTATGATTTTTTGATTTTTTTACCTTGTGTGTGTTAGCGTGTGTGTGTTCATGTCTATGTGGACGAAGGTGTTTGTGCGAGTGTGTGTGTGAGTGTGGGTGTGTGGGTATGTGAATGAGTGTGTGTTAGAGTGTGTGAGTGTGTGAGTGTGTGTGTGCATGTGTGTTCATGTCTATGTGGACACAGGTGTGAATGAGTGAGTGTTTGTGTGTTCATGTCTATGTGGACACAGGTGTGAATGAGTGAGTGTTTGTGTGTTCATGTCTATGTGGACACAGGTGTGTGTGTGTGTGAGTGAGTGTAAAAGAGAGGGAGGGAGAGAGAGAGAGAGAGAGAGAGAGAGAGAGAGAGAGAGAGAGAGAGAGAGAGAGAGTAGGGCAGAAAACTACTCCTGAGGTTGGTCTCCAGCTACTAACCATCTTCTTCCTCCCTCCCTCCCTCCCTCCCTCCCTCCCTCCTCCTGCTCTCTCTCGCTCCTTTCCTCCCTTCATCTATGCCCCCTTCTCTTTTTCACTGTCCTGGAACTCGCCATGTAGGCTAGTCTGATTGCCCAGTGAGCCCCAGTGGCCTGTCTCACTCAGAGTTGGGATTACCCAGTGTGGGTTGTGCATCCTGCATACTTTACTACCTCTTCAGCCCTCCATCTTGTTTTTTTTTTCTTTTAATATTTTCTACTCCTGTTTCTCTTACCTAGCCTTCTAGAATTCTGATAACATGCACAGGGATTTACTACTATCTGTCTGATTACATATATCAATAATATCTACTTACTTAAGAATTATTTCCTTTAGTTATTTGAAAGTGTGTGTGTGTGCGCTCGTACACACACACACACACACACACACACACACACACACACACACACCTTTGCTAAGCCCACCTGGTTGTTATCACAAACACTTCTGTAGCCTATTTTTCTCCTTGTCAGGCTTTCTAGTTTCTTCAGAAGCTACTTGGGATCCTAGGTCCGATAATGTGGCAATTCTGTGGACTAGTCTGTCTGTGAATAGATGGTTTTGATAGAACCTGTTCTACCCTACCCCTCGAACCTTCAAATAGTTCTCCTCAAAGGACACAGATCCCAGCAGGTGCTCACCTGTAATCTTTTTGGCAGTCTCTTTCCCAGACCATATCAACTGTCTACTTGTACTACTAACTGTTCGCTCCATTATTTTAAAGCATGCCCAGGGCCACAGGCATCACCACTAAATTTTGACTCATTACAGGAGTTTTCTAAGCCAGGCTTCAGGGTTCATTTTCACCCTAGGAGGGATTCTCTTAGTTGTCTCTTTCCCAGGTTTTTTTTTCCTAGAAAATGAGCTGATTTATGATTTAGCCCTTTTGTTTGTTTACTTGTTTGTTTGTTTGAGACAGACAGAGTTTCTCTATGTAGCCCTGGCTGGCCTGGAACTCTCCATGTAGACCAGACTGGCCTTGAAGTCATAGAGACATTCCACGCCTGCCTCTGCCTCCTGAGGGCTGCTTTTAAAGGCATGCTTCACCACACCTTTTAGGGCACTCACATGCAAGTAAGGAGACTAGAATTTTAAGTAGAAGAGTGAAAACAGAATACTAAAGTAAATTCTACTCCTTTCTTAAGCTTTGTTTTAGCCTCTTTGTCTAACCCACCAGTCTCCTTTACATGACACCTGACTTTGATTTTGTGGGTGTGCTTACTATGGAACCCTCTTATTCTGATGCAATTGAAGTCAGTCTCTTTAGGAGAGCTGCCCCACTCTTCCTTCACACCCACTTTTTCTTCAATACAATCATTGAGCCAATGGTCTAGAGTCTAGACTTTGGGTGTGTGGCAATGAAATACTTTGCTCTGGGTTAAATTTTTTATTTTAAGAATGTGGTGTTGTTGGTATGGTGAGCTGGAACAATCTCTGGTCTCCCAGCTTGCCTTCCTTCTGTTTTCCCCCTGAGCCAAAATACAGAACTACACTTCTAGAAAAGTTGGTGTGACTGCAGCTGGGGTCTTCATAGTCTTAAGATGAAGGCTTCCATCCTGCCTGTCAAGGCAGGGCTGCAGGAGAGAGCTTTGCCTCCCACCCACACTTGCTTGGAACATAGCCTCTTCCACAGTAGCAAAGGAAGAATGAGAAATGTCAGGATCCCGCTGTTCTCAGGGATACATCCTAGCCCTGCAATGGGGTGGGTGGGCAGAGGTGGGGCAGCTGAATGCTTTGCTTTGTCTGTGTGAGCAGGAGCTCCCTTAGAGCTGAACCTGGAGTGAGGAGGAAAGGGATGGCTGTGAATTAGACCACCGATTCTTAATGTTCTTATCAAATCTTGAGAAGTTTTACTGAATTTGTATTTGCTAAATATTAATTCTATAATTTCTGGAGAGTTTAAATAAGTGTGTGGGGTGGCCGGAACATGACATGTTCCCATGCTAGAGGTGGGGCCACTGCCGGCTTCTTGAGTCAAGTAGCTTGTGAACTATTATTCTTCAGGAAACAAAATCACCCCTAACCTTCTATAATAGTCACTACTACTATTTTCTCCTCTCATATATACATACATGTTTAATTAATATGTATAATTAAATTAGTGTTTAATTGTATATAATCTATACTATACTATACTATTATATATAATCTTTTTTTTTCATTTTGGTGTGAAGTGAGGTTATGTTTGAAAATTATTTGTATGTTTCTTCATTTGTCTGAATGTAATACTCCTCATTTTGAACCTCCTAGGGTACTCAAATGCCAGTAAGGAGACTAGGATTGTAAACAGAAGAATGAAAATAGAACACTAAGGTAAATTTTAACTCCCTTCTTAAAAACTGCATCTCGAAAACCCATTGTATAGCAATTCTCAACCTATGGATTGTGACCCCTTTGGGGAACGAGTGTGTGTGTCTGTGTGTGTGTCTGTGTGTGTGTGTGTGTGTGTGTGTGTGTGTGTGTCACATATCAGACATTTACATTCCAATTCCTAAAAGTAGAAAATTACAGTTACGAAGTAGCAGCCAATTTTCTGGTTGGGGTCACCACAACATGAGGAACGTCACAGCGTTAGGAAGGGTGAGAACCATGGCCGCAGTAGGTAGACTTCTAGGTCAGGGGCTGTGTAGAACACAGGGCATCAAATAGAGGCTGGAAGTGGTGGAAGCCAGGAAGGGACCCAGTCATCAAGAGATGAATGACTAATGCTCCCTAGACCCATTGACAAGCCATGCCAAAAAAGATGGCCTTTTCGCCAGGTCCAGGTTGTGTCAGAGGGTACCGCCCTCTGGACGCCAGTGTCCAGTCTGATGAAGAGCAGCAGATGTCGGCAAAGGACCAGCCCAAGGCAGACTCCTTCCTATCGTCCCTACCTCTGTGTAGGATGTAGGGCCACGCAAGCCCCACATCTGTCCCCGTACACTGGGCTGTGAAATGAGGGAGAAGAGTGGAAAGCTGGGCCCTTAGGAGGCTGAAGATTGCTATCCAAGATGAATGGAGCACGCTAGCAGAAACTGCCTAAAAGTAAAGAATGGACGACGGTTGTTTACTTAATACATTTTCCTCGACAACCAGTAGTATTACAGACAGCTGCAGACAAAATAAAGGACCCGAGTTCTCTCTGCACTCTTGATTTATAAGGTGAGGAAATTCTACAGCAACATTCTGGTCTCATAATGTGTATGAGAGTACTGCACACTTAATAAATATTATTTTGCTGACCGTCTCTCTTTTTCTTTACTTACACCACAGAGGTTATTTTTTCTATATATATTATATATTCTTTTAGCTACCCAGTATCTAAATGCCGTGTTTTGGAGAGGAGCTTTCCAGTAGATCAAAGTGGAGTCCCAGCCTGGCCAGACATTGTGGAAGCTGAATGTGGGGAGGACAATGTGTGGGGTCCTTCTCTGCGTTGCCTCTCATTGCTGACGTGGGGCTCATAACTCAGGCCTACCTCATGGGCTTCCTGATGGCTCTTCAAGTCTCAAGGAGGCACCGGAAAAAGAACAGGGGAAGTTAGAAGCTTGCAAGGCAGCGGTGACAGCAGAGTTTAAATTCTGAGCACAAAGGTGTGTAAGGAAGCCTGTGTGAGGAAGGTCAGGGCTTCTAGCCAGGCAGGTTCACTGGGTCACCGGGCGCTTTCAGTCAGTCTGCTCAGATTGTCATGATAAACATCATGGGCTAGACAGCTGAAGCGACAGAAGTTTATTTGTTCATGGTTCTGGAGGCTGGGAAGACCACGCTCAAGTAGCTGGTCAACTTAGAGCCTGGGTAGGGCTCTGTTCCTGCATTGCAGACAGCTGCTCCCTCACTGTGCCCTCACATGGTCTTCCCTTGGAGTGTTGCACATGGAAAGGAAGAGATACACAGTGCCCTTCTTTTTTATAAGGTCACTTATCAGATTAGAACCAGGGCCCCTCCCTTATAGCTTCTTTTAACCTTGTATTTTTTTCCCCTAAAGGCCCTGGTCACTTAGGGCTTCAGTATTTGGCTTTTAGGGACATACAGCTATTCAGCCCACCGCAGCTGCTGCCTGCTTTCCCGTCTATTTCCAACCAAATCCTCTAGCATTTATATCAACTCTGTAAAGTATCTCATATCTTCTGCCAAAGATTATTTTCTGTTTCAACCGAAGCCGACTTCATTTCTATTCTGGCAACCACAAACTCAGACACGACTTTGAAAGCTTGTATCTGAGTAATGCTATCTGGGGAACTGGGGTGAGAGATGTGCCCTTACTGGTTTCAAAGTCGAAAATCCCAAAGTTCACAAGCGGGACTTGGTTATCAGTAGTAACAAAAGTGGAATAATTGTTCCTCTGTGCAGAAGTAGCCACTGGTAAGAAGGGCTTGGACGGAGCATGTTGTCACTGCTGGAGTGTGGATGGGCTCAGAATATAAAGGCACTGGCAAGGGTCTACGTCTGATGGCACTGGATAGCTTAAGGAGTGGGCGACAAGCTCAACCTCCAATTTAGGTCAAGGCATATGTCCAGGGACTTGCTCTGGTTTTCATAAATGTCCATAAAAATGTTTTCCCCAAACAAATACAAGTTTAAATTTCTGTGTGTTCCTGGATAAACACTTCTAAGTTTTCAGCGTCACCGGTGACTTATAACAAAGTCAGGACAACAATCAGGACATAACAACAAATGGAACAGAGATGGGAAGGTATAGGCTTGGGCATATTCTGCCCACTTAGTATACTGAGCCCTGCTCCACAGAGGAAGCTTTGTGCTTTCGTTTTGATCTTCATTGCTGTATCAGCGGGCCCCACCACTTGACCTTGACCATTTGATCCTGCACATGGGGCTTCCTGTCCACAGATCTGGGGGGCATGATACTGTCAATGCTCAGTTAAGGCAGATGCAAAGAGAAAATGGGGAAAATATTTGAAAATACAGTTATTTGTTATTTTAGGAGAATTTGCCAGTCCTTAACATTTGTTAATGATGGGACTCTACACTCTGTTTACACTTAAAGAACATTATTACTGGTAACAAGTATCAAAATGGATACATAATATATAATAGCCAAGTGTGGTGGCTCATGCCTATAATCCTATCACTTGGGAGGCAGTGGTAGGTAGGTGGATCTCTGTGACTTTGAGGCCAGCCTGGTCTACAAAGTGAGTCTAGGGCAGAGGGCAGCTAAGGCTACACAGAAAAACCCTGTCTCAAAATACACAAACATACACACACACATACACACACACATACACACGCACCATGTGACATACACACACAAGCAGATATCAACTATCCTCTATTAAATAGCCTGTTCTCCAAGGATCAGCGCTAAAAATAAAATTCATATATGCCCTCTTACTAGTGTCTTTTAATTTGCACCCAGATGCCATCATGACTTGTCAACAAACACTTGGTTGTTCTCTTAAGTAATAAGTTCAGGGACAGAGCCAGAGGTTTGGGGAGCCAGTCACAGGGCTGAGTCAGTGTTATCTGTCATAGTTTTTTTCTCCTATGTAACTGTGAAGTGTTTCAGGACTGGTTTCCATTTGGGAACTCTGTATAAGAACTGCTTGATTTCAAATGTCAGATTCCAAAAGAATTATTTCCCTTTGTAGTCTCTGGAGAATGACTTTACTGGGTAATATTTTAAAATAAAAAATTATACATATGAAATCAAAAATACAGGAAGAGATATAAGTAATCTGTTGGCAGGGCAGCCCTCCATCTTAACTATTTCATGGATTCAGAGGAGGAGGGAAATGAAGCAGCCACAAAAGCCAAGATAATCAACAATGTCATCCATGAGTTCTGGTGCTACATCTGACAGGGTGAAAGGGACAAATCTCCAAAGGAATCAACTCAGAATGCAAAAGGGAGACCCAGAAGCTTCCCACAGATGCCTCTGATATAAGGATAAGGCATATTTGGGGCTTACTTGAGTTACCCTGCTGGGTACAACCTTGTTTTGGTCCAATCATCTAATCCTGTCTGATATGGCTGATCTCCCAGAAGAAAGGACATCCATAACACATCATCCCAGGAGTGTGCCTGCATCAGGGAGGTCTTACTATGGTCCTTCTCCACAGTGATGGTAGAGTGAAGCTCACATGGGTGTTCTGCATCTCAGCTTCAGGACTTATGAAATGATAGATCCTGAGAGACCTGGGCTGTCCAATACAAGAGCTACTGACCTTGTGCTACAAGTCAGCCTTGGAGGGTTAGCTGTGCAACTGAGGCAATGTACTTTTATCTCACTATAGTTAATTTGGGTTTAAAGTTTAAAATGGGCATTAAATTCTGTTACTGGGCAAAGTCTGAACATGTTTGGAAAACAGTTGCACATGGATCTCCTTATTTAATCATAAAGTTAGAGAAATCCAGCAATAAGTGTTCCTAATAAAAATGATTCTGAATTAGGATGTGCTGCAAACCACCATTTGAAGACTCAGTTTATATACAATGAAAGAAGAGTGATGTCTCATTGATAATTTCACACTGATTACATTTTAAGATTTGAATATCTTGAAATGATGGAGTTAACAAAAAATACATTATTAAAATTATCAGTGGCACCTTATGATTTCATTGGACAATATCAGAGCAGACTATTTGACTTTCCAGGCAACAACCATTGGATTGTAGCTTCTGTGGTGAGTGTACCCTGGGGGGTATGGGAAGTCAAGGTAGAAATTATTTCCCTACCAAGAAAATATCTTTCTTTTGGTATACAAAGGTGAAACTACTGCCTACCCTCATCTCAGTTCCTCTAAAGACATCTCTACATAGTGAAGCTTGTACACTGCTCTGTTCTATCCTGGGCCAACCCAGGCTGCCCTTGTAATTTTCCTCTTTAGTGTCGCCATCACAGTCGTGGGCAGCTAATGCCTATGCTCACCTGAAGACAGAAGCAGGAGTGTGGCTGAAAGAACATTAAGCTCTCTTGAAAAGACAAATATTCCTTATATAGTATGTCTGTCAAAACCTTTATAAATTTTACACGCTGGCCCACCTCACTCCAGAAAATGCAAGGGTTCCCATTCCCTCCTCCTTCAGCCTCCAGCCTCATCCTATGCATCTCTCTCTCTCGTCTGCCTGTGTTGTGAGTGCATTCTTTGAACCAGGTCTTGTGTGTGGTACAACATGAGTAAAGAACACCCACTCTGCTCATTCATAGGCAGATCACAGCCTAGGAGAAGGATGTGAGGAACCAATACAGCATAAGACAGAGGAACCAGACATTGACCGTGGTAAGAGGAAGGAATTGCCAAGGATCTGACCCTGGGTCATGCTCCTGACCAAAGGCATCCCAAAAGGGGGTACAGCATGAGCACAGGCACAGAAGCACAAGCCTTCGGGGGTGCTTGGAAAAGGCTAGTAGTCTTCATTTTCCTTGAAAGCAAGAAATGAGAGATCGGATGGAAGTGAAGGCAGGAGGTGGCCAAGATGGGGCGCAAGTTCCCATTTATCAGATAGCATGAAGGGGAAGGACAGAGAAACTTCGAAATTACCATCAGGCAGTGTCTTCCTCTGTCCAGTTCAGCTGTCATTATCCCAGCACATTAAGACACTCTAACTGCCCCAGGGCCCATGCAGAACCTGGGGGGCTCCAGAGCAATCTGGAAGACTTACAGTTAGCCAGCTGCATGGTGCCTGTTGCTCACCAGCCATGAGCTCATTGTAATAAACACACACCAGATTGGTTTCTGACCTCATGGACAGTCAGGGAAATAATAACATGCAAAGCAGAGGCAATTTGGCAAGGAAATTATATATATATATATATATATATATATATATATATATATATTCATATTCTTTCCTTACTTGGAAATCAAAAGCATATGTTTAAAATATTTGAGGGTAGAGATAGCCTGCCCTGATCAGAGTTCTCCATTGTCAACCTTTCCATGTGACTAATGACCTAACCAGATGACGAAGGCTTCAGCTACTTGATAGAATGGTATTGACAGAGACTTGATTGCTGAATCTTCCTAGTTTAAGCCATTTTGTAGTGTTTCTCACAGCCGATCATTATGTGAGAGGCTAATGCACTGTGAGGAGAATGGACATGGTAGTGCGTGGCAGAGGAAGGAGGCAGAGGCTCCTGGGAATCCAAACTACTCCCCTGTGTTTGTATAAGTACAACGCATCTGTGTAGGCGTGTGACCTCACTAGAGCTCCAGTTGAGTCAGGCCATATGCGTGCTCTGAAGTTGCTAGGTTGAGCTTCATTAATTTTCTGTCTTCAAACAATGAGTTAAAAAATGAGCCTTTATATCTTATGGTTAATAAAGAGCTCGTGTGGGATTTTTATGCACAACAGTTGCAAATGTTATCCATCCATCCATCCATCCAAGAGACTCACGGTGCTGCAAAATTCAGCTAGGAAGTTCCTGGCTGCAAGGCTGTCCTTGTCATGACCACATTGCCCTGGCTCCAACACTAAATTGGGCACCCACCCAAGTCTCCCAGTTGAAGGACCTTGCTGTGGACTTCCCATTGCTGACACTTGTGTTCCCACTTCCTGCCACCTCACTCAGCAGGTGAAAGGTGAGCACTGGGCACCCTCAACAGCCAGGCAGCCAAAGGCCAAGGGTCCAGGCTCTGTGGCAAGATGACAATAAAGGAGGTTTTCTTGTCTAAATGAATTGGATGTTACTTTAATACTGTGAGCTCCTGTAGGCCCCGGTAGCTGGCTTTGGGTTCAATTCTGTATTGTGGAATTTCAACCATCGCCACAAGAAAGCTCGATGGGTCTTGTTAAGAAAACAGAAAGAAGTTCTGCTGATTGCTAAGAAATAAATTCCTCCTTTCCTGCTGCTTGGACCACAGCATAATGAGGGCTCCCAACGTCTCTGTGCAGTAATAAAATGAACTCCACGGGCCTTTCCTTTTGATCTATCCCAGTTTACAAGTTTAGCGTTGATGCCTTTTCATCCTTAATTTATCTCCCCTTGTAAATATTTCTGTACCACTTCCAATATCTAAAGTATACACATTCTTAAAAATAATTCACTCCTCCTATTTCAATTGTATCACTTTATGTTATGGGTCAAATTTGAACCTAAAGAAACATACCTTTAGCTCCAGTTCTGAAAATACTTCTGGCGGCAAACTAACTTAAACAAAAGTTTTGGCTGTGTAGTGAGGTTGGTTTTTAATGATCTTCCTGCTCTTGTCTGCATGCCCAAGGACAGGACTCCTGAAGGCTTTTTTAGCATGGCATTTTCTGCCAAGGCCTTCATTTGGTGGCTCGTTTGTTTAAAGTTTCACCACCAGAGGGTGCTACTTGTTTGCTAAAATTTGCTAATTTTTCTCACAGGGCCCAATAGGCCCTACTATCCAAAATTCCAGCTCACAGCAATCGTTACTGAGGAAAGCCCTCCACAAGGTCTGCAGGCAGCCTGACCTTCAAGGAACAAGATTTCATTTCATTTTGACATGCGATGACAATCCAAATAAAAACGGTCCGTAGCTTGCACAAACCACGCTGCACTGGTTTATATTTGTTACAGACAAAGTATGAAAAGCAAATATACTTCATCATTTAGGATTTTGCTTAATATTCACTATACAGCAAGAAGGAACTCAAAATCCTAGCCTTCTCTGCACCACGCCAGTGACACATGAAGAGATCATTTGCTCGGCTGTGTCAGCAATGCCACTTTCTAGCAATGTCACCCAACTTATCCTATTTTGTATACACATCTCTATGATTTTCATATAACTTTAATTCAAGGTGATGTGCTTGCTTGTTCATTGTGTCTCACAGTGTTGAGAACTGCACCAGGCTCCATACATGTGAGGGAAGCACTCTGCCATTGAGCCCCATCTCTGTCCCCCAGCACGATGTTTTACATCCAAGAAACAGTCCAATTTATCAGCTTTAACTTTTCCTATTGTTGTCTGCATTAGTTCCTTGTCCTGTTACTACGATAAAGATGCCTGACAAGGAGTCACCTAAGGAAGGGTTTCTTTTGGATTGCAATTGGAAAACACAGTGCAGCATGGCAGAAAGGCCATGGGAGCAGAGCCTTGAGGCCACTGGTGCAAGTCAATAAAGGCATGCGGATGCTGTTGCTCAGGTCCTTTTCTCCTTTTAATTCAGCCCAAGACCTCAATCCATGTAACGGTACCACCCACCTATACCAAGTATTTTCCTACCTCAACTAAGCAAATCTAGAAAACGCCACAGCCATGCCCAAGAGGCTTATTTCCATCAAGACTCTAATCCCAGCAAGTTGAACATCATGGTTAACCATCACATTGACTTTTAGTAATTCTCTGAGATTCACACATACATTTTCCACTTGATATTTTCTGGGAGGCAGAAAAGAGGTATACAGTCCCATCCCCACTCATCTACATGGAATGGGCATGGAAAATATTGCTTTTTTAAAAATTTATTATACTTTATTCACGTGACATTCCAAAAGTTATCCCCTGGCTCTTATCTTCCAGTTTCCACCCTTCCCCATTCTTCTGCCCTATTCCTCTCCGCCAGACCTCTGGCCGGGTCGGGGAGAAGGGGTGGGAGCTCCTCCCTCACCATCTGATCGGTCTATCAGGTCTCATCAGGGAGGCCTGAGCATATTGTTAACCTGTGTGTTTTTATGTGAGCCACTCAGAAAAATCAGGGCCCAGGAAAGGTTTTCTGTAAAGGGTTAGGTGCAAAATTTTTGGCTTTGTGGGCCAGCTAAGGTCCCCTTCATGTCTATTCAACCAGGTCATAATAGGGAAAAACTAGCCATAAGTGTAAATGATTGAAACCATCTGTGACCCAATACTATTCTATTTTTAGAAACAGTTAGTGGGCTGCAGGTTGCTGCCCCAACAGATGGTGAATGACTTTACAAAGCTTCTTATTTTTATTTATATGTATGTGTGTGTCTGCCTGTGCGTACCATGAAAGTGTTTGTTCACTACTTTGATGGTTTCTGCCCTCCACACATGAGGACAGGAACTTGACACAAAGGTTATCATGTGGGAGGAATAGGAAAGAGTCCCCTCAGCAGAACCTTCTAGATCAGAGCCAAAGGCATCTTTGTCTTTCAAGGTGCCACTCTGTTTATATCCCACGAAGACATCAGGGATATGAAGTCAGCACAAAGGGTCTTATCTCCGGGCACTACTTTCTGCAGACACAGCATGTAAAGAAAACAAAAGCCATCTTTTACCTTCAGACTGATGAGTCGCCAGAGGGGTCTGCGTCTCCTTGGAGTACGATACTACTTCCCTAGGCAGGAAATCCACCTGGGTGACCTTTGACACGCCCAGCTTGTGCAGTCTTCTCCTGCAAGTAGCAAAGGGCAAACGCTTAGCAAGGCAATGTGTTTTATTTCAAAAGACATGTCAGTTCTGCAAGCACAAAAATAATCAAACTCAAGTGCCCTCAGCGTCTCAGTGCAGTGTCAGGCTAATGTCCCTGGGGTGGAGACTGGATGGGTGATGTCACATAAGTCTCTTACAATGGCCTTTCCATTTCCCTATCTGAAGTCTTCCCTAAACGGAAGTCTCTCTTGCTCCAACTCAAGAGAGACGTCTATCTCTGAGCATCTCTGATGATGCTTGGATAACATGCTTACAGGGAGTTTTTGTTGGCAATGTAAATTTTAATTTCTTGGAGGTTTGAGGAATTTCACATTTGCATAAAGGAGATTCCATAGTGGAATAACACACTGCTTGTGAAAGTAGCAACAGTGAGAATCCTTCTCCAAAGTAGAATGTGAAAGGTCTCATTTATCCAGATGGAGACTGATCAGTAAGTGAATGAATGTGTTTGTAAGGCACACTAAGACAGCACAAATGAATGAAAATAACAATGGCATAGACTAATAGAATCTCAGTTTAGTAGCCCCAAAGCAGCTGTGACCAGGCAAGTAACCGTACTTGAGTATTTATGTAACATCTCAAATGTTTCCAGATGTGTCTGCACCCGCTATGTCATCTGTCTTCATGCTATCTCTGTGAAGAGTTGGCTGTCATTGTCGGTGTTTTATATAAGAAAAAATTCAGCTCCATTGCTCAAACGCATATGATTTATAACTGGTGGAGCCAGAGTTAAAATACTATTGACCGCATACATGCATATGTTATTATTGACCTGAGTCCTAATCCAATGCTTCCCCTAAGCCAAATTCCTGCATGGTAAGTATGATTTACCCCAAAAATCTGGTCCTCCTGAGTTATCCAAAAAACAAACACCCATAGAGGCAGCACTGCCCATGGGAAAGCACAGAGCAGTCCTGAACTGTGTGTCTTACAGTCTTACACAGCCACTCAGCGCCCCCCCCCCCCAACCCCCTTCCCCCCCGCCTGCCCCTGCCATGACTCAGCTTCCTCATCTGGGAGCAGAGATAATGGTGCCTCCATTGTGCTTATTGGTAATGCAGAGGCAACGTGTATACATCATGCAAAAATCATATATATTTTATGTACATGCATACCTACAACTTTCAGACATACACATCTTAGAATGGCTTCTTGAACTTTATTTTTAGGATTCAGATTTTGCAGTGGAATTGGGCATTTTTAAATTTTCTTTTTCCAAATTGTCCAGATGGACACACACATGAGAGAGGAAAAAGAAGAGAAAGGCGTAATCATCCCTTAGTCAAAGTTCCAACTCCTCTCTAGCTCAGACCAATAAGAACACATCCTGTTCATGTTACTGCGCTTCATTGGTACAGGTAAAAATCATGGCTTCATTTCTTTCTGTTCAAATTATTATCAGAAAAGGAAACACGATAGAGAATGTACATTAAGGCCAGGAACATCCATGGACATTTCCCAACCATCCCAAAGGAATCAACAATTCTTTAAGTTTCTAAAATAGTTAATGTGGTGTGTAAGAGTACACGCAGAAGAGACAAGCAAACAGGTAGACAGACATTGCTGCAGGAGAGAAAGCCTACTTGGGCATATCTGCAGTCCTGCACAGTAAACCCAACCACAGCCCTGCCTACACACAGGTTTATCCACATGGGCCCAAAACTTGGACCTCTGAAAAACAAGAATGCACCATAGTCTCTGGCTGGTCCCCATATCCCAGCTCTACATACCTTTCTTAAAGAAACTTTAAGGAACACTCACACACACACACACACACACACACACACACACACACACACACACAGACACACACACACACGGACTGGCAACAAAAAATAACCAGGCCAAGTAAAAGGCTTAGAGTTTGAAAGGAAGAAAATTAAGGTATTATTTTAAAACTTTCTTGCATCAGAGATGAATATTTTCCTTCCTCAATGGCCTCTCCTTGATACAAACGAAGGGGAAATGTGAGTGGACATATCAGGTATGCTTGGAGCAAAGCTCCCAGCTCTGTTTATTCACCCAGCTCATCTTCCTAGGGCCCAGTAAGACAGTTAATTACCACAAGGCCCAGGAATGCACTCTACCACCTCTTCAAGTCGGGGGCACCCTGACATAGCATTCACTCAGGTTCTAACCTTCCAGTGCGTGTGAGGCTGGGGAATCTCCATGCACTTCAAAGTGACCACTACCCCTGCAGACAGTGTTCTGGGCATCTTGCTAACAGAACATCCACTTTAGGCCTATCTTGTTGGACTATGAGAAACAGGCCGTCGGTATGTGAAAGCTAGTACACAATTGGATAATCCATTTTGATCTATTCAAACCACTCAGACACTGTACCCTGAGAAACTTCACATCTCTGCTTTGTCATTTGCCATCCTCAAAGATATAGGTAAGTGGCAAATCATTTCAAGTCCCATGGGTTTTTTGTTTTTGTTTTTGCCTTTTTCCTGGTTAACTGAGGACCCAACCTCAAGTTATGAGGTTACATGAGGCTAATGTTTTACAGCCTGCCGTTGATGCCTGGCATACCCTGAGGCTCTTGGCTCAGACAGCTTGGTTTTTAGGATATAATTTTGACTGATTATGATAGAGCTTAATTTATAAAACCTCAGAAGAGGCATATTCATGAACATTCTAAATTTAAGATTTTTTTTAAGTCCGTAGAGTTGATTATCTCTGGTAATAAAATTTGAGAACTGTACTTCTATTTTTTATGTATATTTATTTATTCATTTATTCATTTACTCTGGTAGGGTACCATGGTCTGGGGTTTGGCCACTCCATCTGCTTTTGCATTAATTAAAAGTATCACTGTGAAATTTCCAAGTTTTCAAAACTTAGCTTGAATAAATGAGTTTATCTAACGAAAACAAAATATTTTCTTGTTTCAATAATTATTGAAAAGTTTCCACCAGCCTCTCAGTGGTGTTATATTTGGGAGATCAGGGTCCAAGCTCAACCTGAGCCACCATAAATAAACGAAAGCTGAGCTGTCGCCATGTTGATCTCCCAGGGCACTGAACTGTTGACAGTTTGGCAAATGGTGGTTCTTGATCCAGAAAGTAGCCTTGCCCCAAAGGACTGAAAACTGGAAAACAACTCTTACAATACCACTACGCTATTTTGGCCATATTACATAGTGCCCTACAGTCTCAGGATTGATTAAGCTACAGTTATAGACAATGTACATTTATATTAAACTTATTCTTTAGGGTTATTGGATGTTCTTACAATCATATATTTATGCTAAACCTTTTAAACATATCTTATTTTATCCTGAATACAAATTCTTAACATCATTTCAGTTTTACAGATGATCAGGCATCAGTGTTGCTGATAAATTTGTTCCAGGCTTGTAAGCAGCAGGCCTCAGGTCTACTGGACAGTATACCAAAGTGCTGGGCACTTGAAAAGTGTGTCACATTGGCCTTGTCTAATGTCTGATGAGCACACACCCATTGCAACACAGTTTTCACAACCTGGCACAGACTCAGTCCAAGCATATGTGTTTGTTTTATAAATATGAGGTAGGATTCCTGAGAAAGGCCTGGCCTAGATTTCCAGGATGTTACAGAAAGCACCTGTTTCTGAGGGTAAAGTACCACAAAATAGATCCTGGCATTAATGGGCCCAGAAGGACTAGCCAGAGGTTGGTGTGCTTTCATAGGCAAGCCTTTCCTTTTAGCTGTATCTGCAATGGAGTATCTTCACTGCAGATCTTATGTGACACCAGCCAATGTTTCATTTGGTCCAGAACACATAGGTTTTCCCAGTCTTTCAATATACAATTTCCCCAAAACTTTTCTGCAACTCTATCAGATGACAAAATTATTTTATAAGTATGCCTACCAGATAAAACATATAGGATGTGCCTTTAAAATATAAACATTAAGGATCTGCTTCACTATTTTTGTTTAAAGCCTTAAGAGCTCATGGTTCTTTAACTCAAAGGAGTAGCGAAACTATTTGACAAATAAAGGGAGAACCCTCTGTCGCATTAATACCATTATACTTGTTGTTCCCTTTGATTGAGCTCATGATTCCATGTGAGCTCCCTGTTCTGCCTCTAGAGCCTCTTTGCTGCTCCGCCATCATAGCCCTGTAGTCCAGGCACACAGTCACTTTGCCTATAGCCCCTGGTACCCGCCCTTGTATTCACTTCTTTCCACGCTCCTCTGCTCTGACTTGATGGGAAAGGTTCTAATTTGCATCTCCTCCATCCATCTCTGCACTATGGGGCTTATTCAGAGTCACACGTGGAAAAGTCATGAAGCAAATGCTTGGCGGCAGAAGGGAGAGAGGAGATAGGAGGGAAATGCAGGACCAATGCTCTGAAAGCAGAGGCTGCAATGTAAATGGATCACGTTCTGGATGTTCGTCATCATTGTTAAACCATCCTGTGCATTTTCACCTTGGCAATTCATTCTTTAAAATAAGAGGCTTTAATGAAACATTTCAATGGCTAAACTAAATTTATATAGGGCTTTATGTAACTGTAATGAAGAAAATCATCCTAATCACTTAAAAAGCACAATAAAGCCTCATCTATATGGATAAATTGTGGCAGTGTTTAATAAACACACAGAGAACTGAAATGGGTGAAGTCTTGGGGCTGGTTTTCCAAATCAGCATTTTGAGAGAAGACTGCAAAGTCACAATTCCCACCATAAATCCATAGCACTAAAACCTGCGCAGCCAGCAGCCCTCATCTGTGACTTGGAACCTTCCCCAAGGTCTCAACTCCCCAGCCCCAGGAATCCCAAAGACCACCAAAGGTTGTGTTTCACTGGCCTGGTAATATCAAAGAGTCGAGAGGTAGACTTCACTGTCTGAGCAGAAGCCTCTTGACTTCCCCAGCCAGCAGCCAAGTCCCAGAGCACATGGCTTAGTGCCACAAAAATGTGGAGAAAGTTCTCAATCCACCTTATGACTCTCTAGCAAGCAGGGCAGGTGCAAGACGAATAAGAAGGTGAGAAGCAGAAGAATAGGTAAACTCAACTGCAGTGTGCAAACTAGGAACAAATGGGTGGGATGTCTTCCAATTAAAACCCAGAAGCGTTGGTAAGTTATCCTAGACACACTGGGTAATGGAGCCATGGGTTTCTCATAAGCTGACTTCACATTGTTCTAATGAGACACAGGGGCCACATCTCCACAGAGATGGGACTGGGGCTGGAATCCTCTTTATGCCTTTGAGTCTTCCTGGTAGGTTCCTCTCTCCTGGCCTTACTAATGATGCAAGGAAGCTGGCTGAGCAAAGGAATGCTGCATCCAACCTGGATTTTGTCTTCTCAAAGGAACGTTGAAAATGAGAAATGATGCTGCTTCAAGCTCAAGAAGGCTATTTGATACCTCTAAGAGTGAAAAGACAGCCAAGTGTCCAGGAGCATGGTCCAATCTGCCCAGCTACCAATCTGTCATGAACTAGAGCTCAAGAAAATTACTCCCACATGAACCAGTGCCCCCATTCAGCTCTGTTTTCCATGTTTATTGATGTAGCATGAGTTAACATGTAATTTGTTTTTCATGATGAATATCTTATTATATTCACATACATTGTTTTTAATCCATTCACCAGTGGGTAGTATTTGAGTTGGCCCATGCCTAGATGTTAACAATAATGCTGCTTAATTCTAAGTGCATTCTAAATAGTTATCCTTACAGCTCCCACAAGTATAGCTCTCACCACTCATCAAATATACTTCTTTCTGCAATAAAAACCAAAACAAAAAAACAAGAAACCATTACCAGTTAAAAAGCAGAGAACAAGTGATTGTGAGAAGCTTAGCCACACTGATAACCCACAACACAACTCTTGCACCTAAGGTACACTGAATATTTCAGAAGCGAGAGAAAAAAGATTATAAAAGCCAAAGGACAGGAAATCTGTCGTGAGGATTTATCTTCTAGAAATTATAGAGAGGCTACACCCTGGACAATATGGCTATCTAAACAAGGCCGGAACAATGACAACACTAAGAGATGGGCAAATGGAGAAGTGGGGAAATTTCCCAGGGCCTCACTTACAAAGAACAACAGACAACTAAGGAGTGCTGAGAGTGGGAGAAATGATATGCCCCAGGGGTGAAATTCCTAGTTGGTTATCCAGTACCAAGTAAGGTGTGTGTGTGTGTGTGTGTGTGTGTGTGTGTGTGTGTGTGTGTGTGTAAAGCAATAACAATTAAAGAAGAAGAGGCTATAATTTCAAAAGAAAGAAAGGGAAAGAACACCAGAAAGATTTGAGGGAGGAAAGGGAAAGTGATGTAATCTTTAAGTAAAAGAAAAAAATACCCACACAGAGAGAAGAATAATACATCTGTCAACATTCACATCCATGTTCCTGTATGGGTATACGGCTTCAGTTCCCGTAGGAAGGTAACTAAGGAATGGGGCATGTGGAGACTCTGCTCAGCTTTGAGTAACTGCCAAACTGTTTTAGTAATTGTCCTTTTATAATGCATCTTTATTAGCAAGGTATGGCAATTCTATACACTGCTCAACTCTTATCTACTTTTTAAAACCATACACCTAGTGTGTGTAAAGTGTTACCTCACAGTAGCTGATGATGTCCACCATCTCTTACAGGTGCTTATATATCATTTTAATATCTTTGAAAAAAATTGAGTTCCTTTTTTTCTATTGAATTAAAAAAAATATGTACATAGGGCACTAGACCCTCATCATATATATGACTTGTTAATATATTCTCTTGTTCTGTGAGTTGTTTTTCACTTTCTTGATGGTGTCCTTTGAAATGCAAACATTTCTATGTAAATTAAATTAAATGTATATTTTAATTTTTTTTCTTATCGTTTGGCTGTGTGTCTGAAGTATCATGGCTCACTCCAAGGCTCTGATGATTTATACCCATCTTCTTCTAAGTTTTATAGTTTGAAATTTCACATCTAGGCCTTTGATCTGTTTGCATTACTTTCTGTGTATGGTATGAGTTAGGGGTCCAGAGTCATTCTTTCCTTGTAGATATTAAGTTGTTCTTGTTTCAGCTCTTGTTAGCATTCTTTCACTATCAAAACTGATGAGGAGAGCAGAGAAAGGCAGAAGCACTGATATCGTATGGTAAGTTACAATGGATAGACGGCCTGACAGCCATAGGACCCTTTCCTAAATTTCAGCATTAGGAGTCAGCAACATTATTTCTGAAAAGTCAGAATTAAAGTCAACTTGAGTCACCTCAGAACGTTCCTAATTTTATAAACAGCGAATCCCCAAATCACAAAAACTTGACACCTCAAAAATAGTGTCAAATGTGGGTGGATTTCAGAGCATTCACCAACCAGTGGTCTACCAATCAGATTGCTCACTGGAAAAAATGTCTGGATGGGGGTGGGGGATCAGAGGCTAGTGTACGGCTTTCACAGTCATGGAAATGACTCAAGAAAGTCATTGCAGTAAAGGGCATTTCTGGACACGAGGAAGCCTGGAAGACAAAGAGATAAAACCAGGAACAAATGTTCTCAGGGAAAAGGAATCATTTGGCCAGGTATCAAAGTAGGCCAAGGCCAGATAAGTAAAACAATGTCTGCATCAGGCACATGTTCTACTGTAACTTATTGTTTTTTCTTGCTTAGTGTCATCGGTGTCAATCCCAAGGCTGACATTTGAAGATGCTGCCAGAGATTTTCTTACTTATCTTCCTAAAGGCTTTTCAAGTGTTTTTAATAGATAACCCCTTAGAGTAAGGTTGATAACAGTAACACGTTCTTCCTGTTCAACAGCTTATGTGGGTGGAGTATTTAGTCCCCTGGAGGAGTGGTAAGGATACTGCTTTTATCAGCATCACTTATTGCCACCATAAACTGTGTTTGAGCAAGGCGTTATGCCAAAGCTTTACAGCACAAAGAGACTGAGGAGCCAGGATGTATGCATCAGACAGCAAAAAAGAACTTGAGACTGCAAATGCTAACATGAATGAGTCACCTAGCTGGGAGAAGACAGCGTGGTGGGCAGATTGCTATGTGTTTGGATAATTGGGGTTGGCTTCATTGAGAATGGAAGACCTGGTTTAAATCCCAAAGGAAGCTCTAGCAAGCAGGAAGGGTCCACATTTTAGGCAGCTTGTTGTACATATGCAAAGATCTGAGAACTGAATTTACATTTGCCACCGGAAAGCCTAGTTTTGTAGAGTAGAAGTTTTGATTTGGGAGATCCGTGGCCCTGGGATGAATCTAGAGAGGCATACTGAGGATTATTAGAAACCAAAGAACTTGGACTTGATTATATAGACACTGAACAGTTATTGGGAGTTACTAAGCAACTTTCACAGCTGCAAAGCAACGTTTAAATCATATTTCCATAACAAACACAGGACAAATAAAATCAGGAGCCAGATGTTAGGTGTGGAAAGTGACTTTATCTTAGAAGCTGAGTGTGGAGGAAGAGGAATAAAGGAAAGATCCACAAGCAAAGAGGGAGGAAAGGGGAGGTTCAAGAACTGAACAGGAAATGCAGGAGAACACCAAGGCAAGGGTAGCAGCCAGAAAAGCAATGGCTGTGCTCCCAGTTAGTGTCTCACAAAGGTCAGAGACTTGGTCTAGAGCCATGAGAATGGAACTCGGTAGAACAATGGAGAGCTACTTTAATAGCTAGCTTCAGATAGAGGGTGCAGGAAAGAAATGGGCTAGTGACATTTTAAGGCTTCGTGTTCTGCAGGAAGAGAAATGAATGGTATAACTGGAAGACACGGGAATCCACGGGGAGGAGTTTTATAAGGGTAGAAATGGAGCTGAGAGAAAATGAAGGTGAAAATGTGGCCCTTGGCAGTCACCTCAGAAGATGCTGCAGCCACAGAAAAGGAGCTGTTGTAACACAAAGGGTTTAAAAGAATGACAATGACAGTAGTGCCAGGGACAGGTTCTGTCTTGTGGGGCGGGCCTTAAGTCCAACCAGAAAGCGCTTGGTTGCTCCCATAATATTCATGCCACACTCTTGCAGGGGTGGACATAGCTTGCCAGGCCAGCCATTACCGCGGCTCACAGGGTTCACAGCAGGGTGAGATGGTGGTGACTTCTCTACTCCAGCAGCATAAACTGGACTTAGTGGGTTAAAAACAACACCATTAAAGGGGACACAAAGTCTAATGAGTAGAGAGATAGGGTAAATTGAGCTGGTGGGGCGGGGGGCGGTGGATGGGATCAAATACATTGTATGAAATTCTCAAAAAATTAATTAATTAATTAATTACTTTCAAATGACAAAGAATTGATTTGTTTCCTAAATACTCTGCTCTGGAACCAGTGGGGGGGGGGGACAATCTGTAACATCTTATGAGCAAATTTTCAGAGCTGGCGATGGGATGCTCCTCTGGGAGAGAGGGACAGTGAGGACGGGGCGCAATACCAAGAGAGTAACTGGCTTTGTGTTTGTCTTGCTACACACAGCATCCTCGGTGCTCAGACTAGTGGGTGTTTTACCCCCAGAGAACCAGCACGGGAGTTGGCCACAGGACGAATTTTCATCCTTCATATTTGCATTCAAAATCATTTTAGGACACATTTCCTGCGTTTCCACAGTATCTGCTTCAAGCTGTGCAGAGATATTAGTTTGGCTGCTGACCCATTTTTTTTTTTTCCTGAAAAGAAACAAATGACAATGCTGGCTTAATCAATGGCTGCAGCCCAAAAGGTTTGCTTTGGATTCTGCAAGACAAGCAAATTTTGCAAGACTTCTGAGGTGGACAAGAATTAAAGCCATCACAGGCAGCCTGGTGGAGGCTATGCCCTCAAGCATGAGAAGTGGGAATTGTAAAACAGGAGGGACAGGTGGGACAGAATTATGTGCTTTTATCCAACGTTGCTCCAGATATAATATATAGTGTTTTTTAGGCTTGACCTTTTATTTTCTTGGTGACTTTGAGTAAGTTCCACAGAGTTTGTAACATGAAGCTATGTGATTGGAGCCAAGAAAGGAAGCCACCGAACTTCTCAGTAAGTGTGCACTTTCTTCTCCAAATGGATTTCATTTTCCTGAACCTGAAGGCAACAGGAGCACTGCCATTTCCAAGATGCAGTTGCTACTGCAGAACAGGAAGTTAGAATAGCTTGCTCAAATTCTTGAGGCATAAAATAAAGGCTGACAAACATCAGCCGCTTGAGAAATGTTTAGGGACAAATAGTGATCATTGTAAGAGGTGAGGAAAGTACTTCCTCCCTCTCTTGCAGCAAAGTTTTGATCAGTGGCATTAAAACCAAATTATGAAGCCCTTTAATGAGTCAATATTCATCTATGTATTTGGATTCTGGAGTGCATTTTATTAGTATGTTTTGATTTGCATGCATGTGTGTTTTAAGATGCTTTCTGCATTTCATTTTTATGGAAAGTGTAATTGTAATTGAACGTTATTGAAGTCACAGATATTGTTGGCTTGCCTGGGAGCTCAACTTATATGATGTTTAAGAAAAATAATGGTGTGGTAGTTTGAATAGGAATGGCCAGGAGAGACTCATGTGTTTGAATATGTGGTCCATATGAGTAGCACTATTAGGAGGTGTGGCCTTGTTGGAGTAGGTGTGGCCTTGTTGAGGGAAGTGTGTCACTGGCGGGTGTGCTTTGAGGTCTCAGAAGCTTAAACCAGTTCATTTTTCTGGACGTAGAACTCTCAGCTCCTTCTCCAGCCTCATGTCTATCTGCACACTGCCGTGCTTCCCGCCATGACGATAATGGACTAAACCCCAGAGACTGACAGCCAGCCCCAATTAACTGTTTTCCATTATAAGAGTTGTTGTGGTCATGGTGTCTCTTCACGGCAATAGAAAACCTAACTAAGACATATAATTACGTGGGAAATGTCGAGAATTATTTGAAACCAGAGATGTCTGTGCACGATGCAGAAGACTCGTTGACAGGGCTGGGATGCAGTCTGTGGCAGAGCACTTGCCTAACACATGTGCAGCCTGCCATGTGTGATGGTTCGAGTTTGATACCAAGCACCACAAAGAACAAGTTGGCAATACATGGTAAGTAGGTCTAATAAAAGCCTTTCCTTTGCTTTTTGTTATTAAATCAAAGACTGAAAGAAATTCTTAGCTCCACCTCAAGGAGGAGCAACCGAATTCTTGCTGAGATCCATCCTGCAACTCTGTCTTTTCTGCTCAGTGGTCCAGCAGCCTTATCAACAGTCTGATGCTCTAGTGAGCACAGAGAACACAAGCCTGAGGCTTCAGAGAAGGGAATGCAGATGCTGTGCAAGCCCTAGGCTACTGAATTTAAAAATTTGGAGTCCCGTTTTGCTTACAACTTAGGATATTTTCCTCCCTACCCAGCCTCACTCCTTCATCATAGAAAGAAATTTGTCTCCTTGAAGACTGCTTATCTACTGGGAACACTGGCTCTTAAGTTCTTTTTTAAAGGCAACTTATGCAGTATAATCTCTATCCAAACTGCCCAGTCAACTCCAGCTTTACCTATTCACTTATTTGCTTCTTTGCCTATATATATAATTTTTTTTTCAGTAGGGAACTTCACTTGTTCCTTATGTCTTTTCATTTTATTTCTCTTAGCATTTTTAATTTGCTTACTCTATTACAGTAGTAGTGTAAAAAATAAAAGTGTTTTCAGTATATCAGTAAGTATTGGCCTAGCTAAAACAAACCAATAGGCCAAACTTTTTTTCTCATTTCATTTATCATTTTCTTGGAGCGTTTTCTTTCTTTCCATATCATCTTCTGTATTTCTTTCAGTTTCTAGTTGATTTGTGGAACATGCAGTTAACATACAAATCCAGAATCAGGGGCAAAACACTTTTGCTTTGGTTCAAGATGGAGTCACGAGAACCAGATAATATCCCATTCTAGCTGAAATGATAACAAATCACTTCTTGCATAAAATAAAATCGTATAAGATGATAAAAAAAAAATAACAGTGATGCACTTAAGAGGGAAAACAAGATGAGCCTCACAACTGGCCCAGGCTGCCGTCCTCAGAGCGTTTCCAGCCGATGTGATACAGAAGCAAACCCAGGCGGCACAGTGTCTGTGCAAGGCAGGGGCAGACTCCCCAGGAATGAGGAGGCACTTAGAGGGCACAGGCATCTGCAGTCTGTATCAGAGAAATATCAAGACCAAGGGAGGAATCCAAGGATTCTCCAGGCATAAGAGAATCTCCTCTGCTCTCTCAGACTGCTAAGAATCGATGCAAGTCCAGCTTCCTACGGGGAAATTATAGAGAACACGGTACAAATCCTGACTCTGAGGCAGGGACTCCAAAGCCATGGCTGATGGCTACAAGAGCTAGCCTGGAAAGGCTTGTTATGAGCATCTGAGTGCTGTGACTTGTGCTGTAACCTAGGAAATCTGAGGCCAACCAAGGTGGGAAGACCAGAAACTGGAGGTCAAAATCCACCCAGACAAGGGAGCCAATAAATGAACGGAGAAGCTGGGGTTCATTATGGCACTCTGAAGGAGAGATTGCAGTGAACGTCTTCCCTGTTCCCTCTTAGATAGAGCTTAGGGTCCAGGGCCACCACTTGATGTTCAGTTTTGGGGAGATGGACTGAGTCTATCGAAGGGAAGAGAAGCTGCGTGAAGAAGAAATGATCCTGAAGCAAAAATGCTCCCAAAGAAACAGAAAGCTTAAGATGTATTTATTGAACAAAAGTTTCATAATCTCAACTGAACAGAGCTAAATAAATTGAAATAAATGAAGAAAGGACGGTGTATATGCATGTATGTCTCTCTCTGTGTGTGTGCATGTGTGCTGGAGTGTACATCTCTGCACTATCTTTTTTCAGAAGCTCATGGAAGACAGAAGAGGGCATCAGATCCTCTGGAACTGGAGCTACAAATGGTTGTGAGCCACCCTGTGGGTGTGGGAAACTGAACTGTGGGCGTGGATCCTCCACAAGACCAGCAAATGCTAGTAACCATGCTCCCCAGTCCCCCCAATATCTATATTTAAACCTTAAGGATTTAAGGAATCCAAATATAGCCAATTCTCACAAAAGTAATACTCAGAATTCTGATGGCAATAAAACAAAAGCAAGCAAGCGAGCAAACAAACAAATAAACAAAGACCCTAAAACAAAAGACATACCTGACCTGAAGGAAAACCTCAGGCAATGGCAAAATAGGAGGCTCAGGATGTTCTGTCTCCCTACAGGGCACCTGTCAAACACACTAGAAAACTCCCTCTGAGTAAATACCAGAAGTAAGAGGACTAAAAAGAAGCTCACTTCAAGATCAGTGTGAGAAGCTGAGATACAGTCTCACCATAAGCCCATGCTCACCATCAGAAAGCAAACATCATCTCTGTTTCCCTCTGAGCGCTAAAGGATTTGGGCCACACTTAAAGGCTGCTACCAAACGACCTGTCTCTGGGAGCTAGTTCAACACGCACAGCCAGCCACCTGGGACCACAGAGGGAAAAAAAGCAGCTTTAAGTCAAGCACTCAAATCTCTCCTTATACCTTTGCCCTGCCACAGCACAGAGCAACAGGCAATGAGGATTAATCTCTGCTCTTCCCCAGGGGATGTGTAGGTAGGACATCAAATATCTGACATTTTTAGCTGCTGCTCAAGAATCTGGCTTCTAACTTGCTTGCAACCAAAGGCTAACAGGGCAAGCCAGTACTCGCCCTCTAGAAATACAGACACAACCCAGGCTCTCCGCTATATGCTTCATTCTAGTGATAAAAATAAGGCTCCATCTTCTCCTGCAGAAGGTACCAAATGTGTAATAAGCATTGTTTTTCTGGCCATTTGGAATTCTAGCTCTAACATGTCTAACTGGGGGGCTGGAAGGCTGGGTATTTATTTACTAGTACTGAGGTCGACAGAGAACAGAAACGGGGCTTCTAAGCAGTTCTGGGGGCCCTTACCCTGACTCTAGCCCTCTTGCTCTATCAGTAGAGCCTACTTCTTAGTTCCTTCATAAAAAGAACCATACTGTACACCCACTATCATGCCTTTTTCAGCTCCTTCTGGAGGGTTTGACTTCGAATTCACTGGTTTCTCGGGTCCAATAGACAAGGAATCCTGGTCCCTAGAGTATAAATGAGTGTGTGGAAATTTCCTATGTGGATCAACTCCACAGTTCAAGTCAGGGAAAAAAGAAGGATGCTCTGTAAGTTCCTTCTAGAGGGACCAAATCCACATAGAGAATCCCCACTTTGCTAGAGACTGGTCTCTAACTTGCCTATATCTAAAAGCTGTTGTGGACTGAGGCTTGCTCAACTCTTACGGATGACAAAGGACAGCACAATTCTTTAAAAGCACCTGCCATTTAAACAAGCATAAAGGCATTTACTGCAGACTCTTTCCTTGGTTTAGAGAGAGCTAGTGGGTAACAAATGCCAGCACCTAGATGTTTCCTACAGACTGAAGAGGTCACACCACACAACAAGCAACCCAACTTTTCCAGCTTCTGTGGGAGGGACTGGATCCTACCTCGCTGTGTCAGGGAACACATGGGACTTAGTGAGTTTTAGCCTCCAGGGAACCACAAGGGAAAAAAAGATGCCAGTTTGCATGAGCACAGAGGCTTAGGGGACATCCAGGATCCCTAACTGAGTTGATAGTAAGGACATCTCATAGGGCAGGTCTGTGAAGACCCAGAGAAGTAATGCTTTGTCTACTGTGCTGAAACCAGGCCACTAAGGGGAATGAAGAGAGAAAAGACGTTTCAGAGGAAAGAGCAACCTGAGTCTGCGGAAAGCAACACCACTGGCATGGAGAAATGTGCCTCACCCAGTGGAGGATTCAAAATGTCAGTGATGAAGACGCTTATAAATGTGGGAGACCTATGCTCTCAAGATAAGCAGTACAAATCTCATGTGGTAAGAATCTCAATGCAGAGGGAAAATGTAAAAATGGCCCAACTTTATACCATAGAACTGAAAGACACATTCTGAACTGAAAAGCAGTTGGCCTCATCAAGTAGAAACTGCTAGTGAACATGAGGACAATTCACTGGGAAGATACCCATAGAGGAGAGGGGGATGAGAAGAGGAGGGGAGGGGGGAGGAGGAGGAGGAGGAGGAGGAGGAGGAGGAGGAGGAGGAGGAGGAGGAGGAGGATACACTAAGGAGAAATACAGGTCTATACAAAGAAATGAAGAACATTAGAAAAAATATTAACTGTGTGGATCAACATTACTTTCGTCATTTAAGTCTCTTTAAAAAAAATCAGAGGCTGAATGAAAGGGCACATTTTAATGTACTTTATAACATATATAAAAACGAAACTTTTAGTAACAATAGCACAAAGGTGCAGAGCAGAGAGACAGGCATAGAAGTAGCCTCCATTTCCACTTTAGTAAGTCAGCATAAGCAAAGGCAAATTAAATATCGTATAAGTACAGGAAATGAAACAATCAAATCCAAGCAGAGGTAGATGACACTTTTGGGGGTGACAACTGTTTGCTTTCCTGATGGCAGTGACAACGTGATGAGTATGTATGCATGCCAAACATCAATTTCAATAGCTCCTGTATAGCATTTTCTGTCAGTTGTATTTCAGTACAGCTCTTAAGTGAAGACACGGAGAAAATTACAGACTAGGGTCAATCTCATGCCAACTTCAAGATGAGGAAATAAAACTGTCTCAACAAAAATCTTGTTGCCTATGGAGCATTTCATAAACTTTCGGTACCCCAAATATAAGACCTGCCAGAAAGGGAAACTGTCATGCTGCAATATTTGAAATTGTAGCTTTGGCTAAAACAATATCTCTCAAATGTTCTCTGATAATTCCTTCCAAACTCGCTAAAACAAGCCCCTCTCAGTGCACAGCCACACATCTCTTTGTCTCTCTCTGACTCACTGACTACTTGGAAGTGAGATGGGACAGCTGAGGAGAGAGCACCTTCTCCTTAGGATGCTTTAATCTGCATGCTGCACTTCCACCTAAAAAAGAGATAGAGGCAAGAAAATCCCTAACTACTCCATATCAGCACGTGCAACTTAGCAATTCCACAACACACCTACAGTATGCCAACTTGAAGGTGTACAAAAACCATTACCATCTCCCTTCTACTTATTTATTTATCTTTAAAAACACTATGCCATACTGAAACAATGTGAGCTGTAACTCAGTGTATACTTATTGTTTCTCTGCTTTAGATAGTCACATTTCTTGATTATTTAAAAAAATATAATTTAAAATAGATAATGGATGGTCTAACAAAATAGCCCAAAACTAAGGAGTCTTCAACTAAAAAAAAAAATAACCCCAAACTTAGTAATTAATTTTTCAAAATAAATTTCCAGTTATCTTCCGAACTTATTTATAACTGATGTACTAGTAAGCTAAGATGTTATGGTTCTTGGTTTAGCATCCCTGTGAGTCAGCTACAAACTTCTGCAAACAAAAATGTCTGCATACATATGTCATTTAATCTGAACTACACAGTGGGTGCTGAAATGGATGGAAACCCAGAGCTATAGGCCTAGGAAGCTGAAAAATTCAGGATAAATAATAAGTAAACAGATGCCCATATGCAGATATCTTGGTTTACTTTTACAAAAAAAAATGTTGCTATAAAATGTTGAGGTATCTATTTTGGAAGTATCTAATCTTATGTTGGAAAATGCCATCATGTCACCTCGAAGGGAGGGGACATCATGGCAGCCATGACAGTCTTTCTCAGTTTCTGTGTAGATACTCTTGCTATGGCTGATTTCAAGTTGCTTTACCTGTACTTGAAGCCAAAGAAAGCATAGAATCAGTTCTTCTGAGCTTGAGAGTGAGCTGTGAGAGCTCCCACAGAAAGTATCTCATGTGTGGCTACAGCTAACTCCAATCTTCTAAGGAAACCAGGAACTAAAGCCCGTGGGACTTATTCTTTATGGATGACTTTTCAACGCAGAAGCTACCCTTCACTCTCTAAAAGACATCCATTCGAAAACATTTTTCCTCAGGAGACATTCCCCGACACTGAGTATCTGAAATATTGGGCAAATTGACTCTTTTTTTGTTTTTTAAAATTGACTTCTTCTTTTAAAAAAATGTAGTTATTCATAACTTAATCGAAATTAAGAGTTTATTGTAAATTCTCTAACCAATGAAAAAGAAGTAACACAAACAAGACACAACATTTTCATACTGAACCCAGACAAGGTTAGTGGTTAGCGAGAGGGGAGGGCTCTCCAATGCCAGGTCTTATGTGTCCCACTTTTAAGTGAAGGTATAGGCTTTGGTTTGTCATTTTCTTTGGGGTCAGTGTCACCTTGCACTAGTAGGAATTAACCAGGGGAGGGAGGGCAAAAGTCATCTTTTTGTGGTGTTGTCCACAAAGAGTGACTTTCTCCCAAGCTGTGGAAGAAAAACTAACAGAAGAAAAGAAACTTATCAAACTGGAAGTCTCAACAAAAGGGGAAGGAAGCAAGAGCAGTTAACAGCTCCAGCATTTCCAACACAACTGTAGCAGAGAAATCACAGATGGAATAACAAAAGAGCGGACATATACCCAAGTTCTGAGTCTGACTGCAGCTGGAGCACTGAGGGGTCTGTGTCCCACTGCAGGGTCCTAATCGTGCAGCACAAAGGAAAAAGAACACAGAGAATTAACAAAGGGGGAGGGCAACAGAACAAACCAAAGCATGTCATTCTTCAAGGCAACGACGGCATATATGGTACACACACAGAACATCCCTCCACCCCCACCCCCAGGGATTACGACAAAAAAAGGAAGCTTTCTTTCCTTTCCTTTCCTTTGAATAGCTGCTTGATGTCAGAAGCTTCGCCTGTTACCATGGAAGAAAGCCTAGAGCCAATTACTCCAGCACACGCATGCTCTCACTCTCATGCACACAAACACACACACACACACACACACGTAGCTGAGGCACATTTCTCTGACACGTTGGAACCAACTACATCTTGGAGCTCTAAGCTCTTCCATGGAGCGGAGAGAATTAAATTCAGCTGGACAAGGACAGTAGCATCTGGGGAAGTCAGACTAAATGGAGCATGACCTCAGGGTCCAGGGAACAGTTGGCTTCCTCAGTCAGTTATGACAAATATAGTCCCATTACATTTGAGACCAGTGAGTCACTTTATCCGTACAGATTGTACAAAAACGGTCTCCAGTGTTAACAGCTGCCTCTGAGGTGCCAGAGATTAATTACATTTTTATATGTTTTATAACACATATCACAGAATGCCAGTAACTGTGAAGCATCCACTTTCCTTTCTGTTAATAAGATGGGATAACTGTTCTGTCATAAACAGAGTGTACACAGAGACCATCCTCAGGTGGGCCTTCTACAGTTTTCAACAAAGCATCTGTCCTAGTGAAGCAGGCATGAGATTTTCTGAGAGACCATTGATGGACACTTTGTCTTTGCCATTGGGCATGTGTGCTTTCAATCTTGCCTTACTTACCAGCTGGCTGACAGTGGGAACGCTGTTCAAGCTCTTAGCCACCCGACCCATAGCCCTTTGCTTACTGAAAATTAAGACTACTCATAGAGTATCAAGTCTCTTCTTGGTAGCCTGCTATCCTTCCTCTGAGTGCCACCAGGTCTCCCCATCCAGGGGACGTGGTCAAATATGGGGCACCAGAGTTCATGTGAAAGTCAGACCCTACTCTCCACTCAGCTGTGGAGAATGTCCTGTCCATTGGCTAGATCTGGGTAGGGATTTGAAGTTTACTGCCTGTATTGTCCTTGGCTGGTGCCATAGTTTGAGCAGGACCCCTGGGCCCAGATCTGCCTATCATAATGTTCTTCTTGTAGGTTTCTAGAACCCTCTGGATCCTTCTACTTTACCATTCCCCCATGCTTCTCTGAGCACATACAGGGGGAGGAGGTCTCCTTCAGTCACAGTCATAGGGGAGGGGAGTAAGGGGAAAATGGGAGGGAGGGAGGAATGGGAGAATACAAGGGACGGGATAACCATTGAGATGTAATATGAATAAATTAATAAAATATATAAAAAAGAAAATTAAGACTACAAACAATAGCCTTGGCATCTCCTGAGAGACTGAAAATAACAGCACTCTGGCCTCACCTCACTTACTGGCTCCACACTATAGCTTCACAAGGCTCCCAAGGCACTGTGAACATGTTAAGGTTTTCTTTGTCATAAAGACTCCCTGGCTTCTAAGGCTGTGCTTGCAGTGTCTTTTGAACTCACTTGTAACCTCTCCTCTCCTCCACCACTTTAGGAGAAATGGTATCTGCCTCTTTGACCCAGCTATCTGCATGGCTTGGGAGCTCGCTTCTTTCCAACCTCGGCTTCTACATTCCTTCCTCAGAGATTCTTCCACTTCTCCACCTGATCATAATTGGTACTTCCTCACTATGCTCGATTCTTTCTCTCTTCCTGCTTTCCCTTCTTCACAGTGCTCAGACTTTCCTCAGATCTCCTCTTATACTTTATATACTCCTTTATTCATTATGGCCACTGTTTGATTCTGGACTTAAGAGTAAGCAAGGCAGAAGCAACCACATCTCCAGATTACAGGATTGCCCCTAGAACTGTGCCTCCCGGAGGTACTAATATAGTGGACTGTTTGTTGAATGAGTAAACGACTGAGTCTTTCTCAGATTATCTCTATGGATTAGATACAAGTCTACTTAGAAAGTGCAAACAATTTGATCATCAGTAACTATGCTTATTACTATGATCAATTTTTCTGTGTGTGTGTGTGTGTGTGTGTGTGTGCGTGTGTCTGACCTACTTGTCTGAGAGTTTCATCAGCTCCATGTGCAAGGACAGAAGGACAGGCTTGGAGAGACTTCCTGTTTACTCTGGCTGCACTCTTGACTTCTTTCCTGAATTTTCTGAAAGATGATCACTGAGGTCCAGTGGGAACACTAGCTGGCCACTGTTTCTTAGACCAGCAATTCTAAGGATTTAAGGGTCATGTAGATGCCTGAAATTTTTGTTAGCATGCCATGTCTAGCCTAACAGAGCTGCAGTGGCTTGGGATTTTACAGTTTGGACAAGGGTCAGGAGATCCGAATGCTGCTGGCCTGTGGATCACACTGTCTATCAGGTGCTTGACCTTGAGGTCTTACTGAAATATAAAATGCAGGCTCCAACTCTGAGGTTCAGCTTCAGTAGCTCTGGGGTGGAGTGTGAGAGTTTGAGTATCAAGTCCCCAGGCAGTGAGCACGAGGCTGACTGTGGGACAATCTTCCATAGAATTTTCCACTGTCAGCAGATAGAAAGCATCGCTTCTGCTCAGCTGTCCCACCAGAAGCTAATGCACAGTTTGCTTTAGCCTGGCCACATCCAGGCCAAAGAATCAAAGTGTCTGGGGGGCAGGATCCAGGCAGCAAAACAATTGAAATCCCTCCTAATGCTTCTCACCCATAGCCAGAGGTATGGACCATTGCTCTGGACCCGTTCTCTGCTCAAGAGAAGTGATTCTGCCTGTTCCAGATGCCAGTTTCACTTTGGTCCAAGCAGTAGGTGGAACAGAGCCATTATAAACATGTATAGAGATCTAACTTAGGGGCCCTGATTCTGCTCTAGACACAAGTGCAGCTTCCAGCTCTTACTGACCGAGAAGCATTTCCATGTCAGGGGTAGACTCAGGTGATGGTCAATGTGCCTTCAGGTTTGGTTTGGTTGGGATGATCTTTCTACTCCTCTCTGCACAAGAAGAATGCAGTCGTGAGAGCTCTCGCCATTCTGTTGCCCAGTGAACCAATCACCTGGACCCGTTGCCTCTCTAGGAAGGCTGCTAGCCTTTGGATTTCTATCAGAGTCGTCTACTTAAGTAAAGATTCAGTCTGAAGTTTGCATTCTAAAATACTTATTAAACTATGTGCATATGTGTGTGTGTGAGCGCGCACGCACACGTGAATACAGACATCCTCGACAGCTAGAAGGTGATGTTGGATCTTCTGGAGCTGAAGTTACAGATGGTTGTGAGCTGTGCAGCATGAGTGCTGGGAACCGAGCACAGGTCCTCTACGGAAGCTGCGCATGCTTGTAACTGCTTAATTGTCTTTCGAGCCCCTGGTGTTTTAACCAGAGCAACAGGGGTGATATATGCAAGTAAATGTGTGCCTGTCCCTGTCCCACCTCATCAAACACTGTATTCAGCAAAAGAATCCCCAGTTATTACCAGCAGAAAGCTCTAGGGTCAGGAATAAAGCCAAGGACATTGCCACACATGCTACTTTTATTTTTTCTTTTCATATTTTCCATTATGATCTGTGAAGAGATCAGATTACCCAGAGTGGACTTTTTTTTTTTAATTGAAAAGGAACCCAAAGTCAGTTCCTTAACTAGGTAAACATTGGTTTGTGTTTTCCAGGAGAGCCAAGGAGCCTGTATTAAATGTTCACCGAATTCTCTTTGTGCAAGCTTACAGAGAAGCTACAAAGCAGAAGGCAGCATCTTAGGGAGGCCGCATCTGGACCTTCAGGTGAGGGTGTTGGGTTCTGGGCATGGCTTTTGCTCTACCAGGCAACTCTCCTGTACCTGACACAAGGAGTAGCTCTAAAGCCCTTCAGTATATGAGCATTATTAGACTTCATTTTAACTTGTTGTCCTGCTTTTAGGATATTTTTGTTCAGCCAACTTATATAAATATTACTCTGTAACCTTACCAAGTTACTTTATTACTGAAAGTAAAATGGTAGTTCAGTATATAGTTTCCTGGGGGACTTGAAATATTTCAGGGAATTTATTTATGGAAATGAAAGTGGTGCTACAATTGTAAGTTAAATCTGTAAAATATCATCACACATATACATCATTCCATGTAGAAATTACCACATATAATTATGACGTTAGTCTCATGTCTCAGTTTTTCGGGAAAGCTTGTTGAATGTGTGTAAGGCACAGAAAATTTTTGATCAGGGCATTGATTTACTTATTCATGACCATCTGTTGAGGTCCTAAAATATGGAATACCGTGGTAAAGGAGTAAAAAGCTTCAAGCAAACCACTGTTTGTTGCAGGGTGATAGAATGTACACAAATGGCTTCTTAGGATAAGGTAGGACTAAAACATGATATGCCAATGATATTGCAGGTGTACAGTGGGCTACAGGAATTGCATTTAAGGTGAAATTTAAATAAGGGAAATTATACGTATGAGTATTCATACCTAATTATATACTGATAACATATGCCAAGAAGAAAACAATTCCCATTGATTGTGCAGGGCTTAGCACAGTTTAAAATTTCCATTAATATTAGACAATAACTAAACAAACATCATTAAAGGTATTAAAGATAATAGCACTTATAAGGTTCCCTTCCCTAAGTGATTTCGCTGCATGGCTGCTCAGGCTGTGAACTAGGCCACCTCGGTCCTTTGGGAACCAGAAAAGGACACAGTCTCTCTCCTTGGAGCTTAGAGATCCTATTTGACTTCACTGTTGAATGCTAGAGTAGGATTTGGACATATGCTCACTGTTGCCAGTGCCTATTTTATTGGACATAGTTGCTTAGTTATTGTGTAGGCCATGTTTACTTTAGCTGCCAACTAACCAATCTATCATGAGAAGGGTAACTTCTAAGCCAAGCAACCATACAAACCCAACTGTCCTCTTGTCTTGAATAATAGCTTCCTTTGAAGCCAGATGGCCAGCAGAGAGTTTGAATTTAACAGAGGGGAAGTGGGATATTTAAACATTGTAGCCTCCCCTGGCTTTTCTCCAAAGCATTTTCATCTGTAACCACCACCGCTGCTCATATCTCTCCCACAGCTCTGCCATCTCTAAGCTGTAAGCAGGCCAATCTGACTCTTTCTCATAGTACCCCTCCCTCCACCCTCCCTCCCTCCCTCCCTCCCTCCCTCCCTCCCTCCCTCCCTCCCTCTTCTCTCTCCCTCCTTCTCTTCCTTCTCCTCCTTCTCCAGTTCTTTTAATAAACTAAGTCAATCAGATTTCTGTCCAAGATTCCTGCCTGGGAAACCATCCTGGTTTTGTTTACTTGCTTTAACGCCATGCGTTTGTCTGTTCTGGTCGTTTGTAGATGTCTTCTTAGATTAACTTTCTGAGGACCCACGAGGAACCATCCCAAGGGACCTGTGGTTTGCTTAGATAATGAAAAATGAGCAACTCCTTACCTACTCTGTACTGAAGGACGTTGTGGTCCCATGCTCCCACATTTGGGTGGGCAGTTATAGATATACCAATTAAGACCATATGTATCAGCTTTGGTTAAAATACTAGGCATAGAAGCCTCTCATGTCGTGTACAATAATTACTTAGTCAAGCCCGAGTGTGCCAGATACACTCTAGTCCTAAAAAGCCTACCATGTAACAGTTTGCAATTAGAAGTCCATTTTGTTTTTTCTATATGTATCTTTTGAAAAAAAAAAATCTTCAATACATCAATGGTTTAGTAAAAACCTAGCAGAACTTCAAATCTTATAAATCCTTTACTAATTTCAAGCTCTAACTCCTGAGAAGATTCTTTCTTCTACGGTCTCACTTCATCTACTCACTTTCAGCTTATCAGAGAGAGATTAAATATTAAAAAATAATAAGCCTTGGAAGTACATCTTCAGTGGGAAAGACATGCTATCTGGTTGCATGTGCATAGTCCTCTGGGTAACACTTTCTTCCTGCTCAGTTCTTACCAAGTATGATGGTGTCTGTTTTTTCATCCTTATTAAACACCAGAGTAGAAAGCCCTACAAAAATTTCCCGCAAAGCCATGTTTGCTCTTACCCTTTCCAGGTTTTGGCTAATAAGAAAATGTAGCTAAGAGCTGTCACTTGTGATGTTGACATCCAGCACAGCTGAGCCATTGTCACATTGCTGTTGACATTTAAATCAGTATAGTTTTTAAAAAAGCAATATGCTAATAAGCATTAAGAGCCATAAGTGAATTACCACCACCACCACCACCATCCCCCGCTGAGACACACACACACACATACACACACACACACACACACACACACACACACACACACACACACACACGTTTGATTTCAAGAAACTCACTCTGTAAGTAAAACAGCATCAGAAAAAGAAAAAGAAGAAGATGATGGTGATGATAACGGCAGTGATTGCAATGACAGATTCTGGGTCATCAAACCTCATGCTCAACTTCTGTTGCTCAGCCTTAATGTCTCCTCTTTTCTTCCCATACTGGGAAGTGCTGGCCAATCGGGACTACAGCATCTCTCTTTTCACAGCTGTGTCTTGCCTTAGGTCACTGTCATTGCATGACCCTCACATCCTCATCACCTTTGAACTCCAAATTCCACCTTTTCAAATGTGCTTTGGATGTATCTGTGGAAAAACCTACCCCTCCTTACCCCATCTGTCTGTCTTTATTTACCCCTGTGCCCCCCCCAACAGCCCTAACTTAGACTTGCAGCTTTTCTCTATCTGATCAGCAATTTCCAAATGTGTAGTCAGATCTGGAAAACATAAAAATGCTGCCTCCCAGGCCTCATCTCAGACCTGTGCCCTAGGTGGATTGAGTGACACAGGGCTCCGTGTGGGAACTACTGACCTAAACTAGCCTCCTAAAGCCTGATACCTCTCTTCTGTTTAATTCAGACTCTATGTCCTATCTATCTGAATGTCTCCTTCAAGCTCAACATTTCCAAAACCTGTGTGCAAGGCTCAGCTCAAAATACATTTGTCTGTAATAACACTGCTCAGAAACACTTTGTATTTCTATGAGATGTGAATTAGAGAAGTGCCTTGGTCGTTTGCTGATTCTCTTGGTAAGTATTCACTCCAGCTGACCTTAGTTGCAGCCCTGTTACACCAGCAGGTTATAGAGCAGGACCAAATGCTCTGAGCCCAGAAACTGAATTTCTGTCTTATTTCTGAAAGACAATCCTCACCTTGCTCTTCAGTTCCTGTAACAACAGCCAGAACGTTGTCTGAAGTAGCATCCGCCTTCAATCAACTTGGACAGTATGCTTGTCCCTCTCTGGACCACAGCTGCCTTGCCTTTAGTTGTGTCTTCATCTTTACACCTACACCCGTCCTCCACAAACCTCATCCAGATTTATGTATGCTACACACACACACACACACACACACACACACACACACACACACACACACACACACACATTAAAAATTACAACACCACCTCATTAAGTGGCTTCATTAAATCTATTAGCAGGAGGCTCTCTCTAAGAAAGAGTTAATTTTGTGTTTCCTGAAGATCTGGCCAAGGGTCTTAGAGACCATGAAGTCTCAACCATTCATTGGCAGAGGCGATGAATGAATGAGCCAGCCGATGCTTAGACCTGCCTTTCTTGTAGACGGGTCTGAAGTGTGATGGTAAACTTGTTCTAAATGAATAGTTTTGATTTTCTTCATTAAAAGAAGGAATTAGAGCATGCCTTCCTCACTTTCAAAATACCCACCAGAGCATTTTTTCTGAGTGATGCAGCATGTTTTTGCCTTTTATTTTTGTTATGAGTGCATACTGTTTTTATTGTGACATTTTCATGTGTATAGTGCATTTTGATCACACTCACCCCCTTTCTTGCTCCCTTCCAGCTCCTGATAACCTCCTTTCTTTTCACACCTAGTCACCCTGTTACATTCCTCCCTCTCTGTGTGACCCAATATATTAAGTAATTCAACTATGTATGATGCCAGTATATGCTCTCAGAAGATATTTCAGATTCACTTCCACACTGAAGAAGGACAACCCATCATTAAAGGGCTGGCTATGTTGCTATTTTGGGTTGAGGAGCAAAAGATGTCCTCATCTTCTCGGCCCTAAGGAATTTCAGCAAATCCCTGTAACTGAAACCCAGGTTTCCGTGTACTTCTTCTCTCCAAGATAGAGAAACAGGTCAAGGGCAAGACACAGAGTCCTCCCATATACCAAAATTGTTCTGAACTCTGGGGCCACATGTCTTCACTAGCTCCAAATCAGACAACGAAGAGTTTAGGCTAATGTGAGCATGGTGCCTAGCATAAAAATCTTTAGTCAATGTTTTACACAGATACCTTATTTTTTAAAATGCCATTTCTAAAAGCAAAACACGAAATAATTAAGGGCCTTTTAAAATCCATCATTTCACTCAATCTGTCACAGTCATTAAAATGATGTCTGTTAAGGATGGTATTTAGATAACGAGTTAATGTTTTACTTCTCCATCCCAATTATTTCCTTATTTGGGACTGATAATGATAGATAAGGCTTTCCTTATTTTTTATTATTTTCTTAGAAACCAACTTGGAACATTGCAATATATGTTTCCATTAGACTCATTTGGAAAGTCCTCTTTTTTTTCTGTGTACAAATCCCTTCCCTGGTACCTGGTCCCTAATGCAAGGCTCCAGTGAAGCCACTGGGACGTCCATCTGAGCTGGACTCAAAGGAAATGAAGAATTGCCATCATAGCGCAATTCCGTGCTCTCTCCAGCCTCACACAGAAGCCTGCTGCCAAGCAAGTGGCTTCTCTGGAAGGAGGCACAGCATCCACGGCCAAAACAGATGCTTGATTTGTAAGTAGTACCAGACTAGAGGCACAGTATACTCTGCCTGGAGCCAGAGCCATAGGCGGGCAAAATCTTAACCGATCAATTAATGTACTATATAAGGAGAAAAGAAATCCTCTATCACAATCCTCGCTGCCAAAGAGAGTGACTTTTTAAAAGGCTTACATTTTATTTTTTTAATTACATGTGTGTTTATCCTTGTGTGGGTATGTGCATGTGAGTGCAGGTGCCCTCAGAGGCGAAAAGAAGGCATTAGATCCCTTGGAACTGGATATGCCTGCCATGGATACTGGGAACTGAACCCAAGTGAGCCATCTCTCATGTTCCAATGATACTGAATTTTAATCTGCTTTAAAGCAGTGTCCAGATTCTCTGACATCCAATGAACAGACAGCATCCTGCGAAATCTTCTTCAAATGATGATAATGTATGAATGTTTGAATAAACATAATGTGATGTTATTACTCAATTTCTCATAGTTCTTATTCTGTTACTTTTCATCCTTATTGACGCTTAAGACCTTCTTCCCTTTGGTTTCTAATTTGCCAGCTTGGGATGACAGTGACAATGTGTTGTTCATCAACAGTCGGTCAAAAGTCTCTAAGTCTTATGTAACTCCAGAGAGTCCTGGAGAGCCTGATTGTGGATAAGAGATAAAGTCCTGGAGGTGGTTTGTCAGGTGTTGAGGTCCATAAGTTTTCTTTCTCTAAGGCCACTCAGAGAACAAAGTGGTGTCCACATGCCGTCAGCACAAGAGGCCCACAACCAATTCCTGTAAGGCACTCGAATTTGCTCAGATGAGAGCTCTCTGGATGGGAGACCAGGGAAGTGCAGACTAAGCACTCTATGGCAGGCTAACGTTCCAGAGCAGAACTCTGTTCTTGTTTCTGGAGTCTAATCTGAAAGGTATGAGGGTTTGGAAGCCAGCCACACTCTCATGCTTCCCTTGGGAACTCTGCTCCCTGCTAAATGCCTCAGCAGTCATTTCTCTGTGCTGCATTTGGGGTCACCTGGGGAGACCCTCAGCTTCTTAGACAACAAAGGTTGGTAAGTGGGAGGACAGGCATCAGATCCAAGTACTAGGGGAGCTGCTGGAGGTAATTAGGGAAATCAGAAGGTGATATTGATATTAATGAAAAATTGAAGTAGTAAAATCAGATACTTTGACTAGAAAAGTAGGACATTCAGGCACTATGAATTGTATCTAATGTCATAGATATGATATCAAAGAATATATAACAGGGTGCTCACCTTTGGTGGTAGGACAATGATGTTTTAATGTATTTATTTTCACTTGCTTATGCTTTATAATTATATTAAATACACAAGCAATATCTCAATAGTGATTTTTAAAAATATCGGGTAGCTGGAAAGATGGTTCAGTGAGAAAAGTTCCTGACACACAAAACTTGGGGACCCCAGCAACCCATGAAAACGAATGTGCAGCTCACCTCTGCAACAAGTGCTTGGGCTGAGGCACAGACACAGGTGGCGCACTGCATCTCATTGGCGGGCCAGCCTACAGAACTGATGGCCCGGGTTGTCTCAAGCAATGGGGTAGAGAGCGGCTGAGGAGGACATCTGACATAAACCTCTGGCCTCCATACACACATTCAAGTTCACATGTGCAACTGTAACAACCAGCAAGAACGCACTGATAAAAACACACTCACCCAAAGATAAATAAATGAAAATGAAAAGTTTTAATAAAATGTTTGGTGGGATGACATATTCCTATTTACTGGAAAATAGAACTTGATGATAAGACCAGAGTGGTCAACAGACAAACAAACAAACCAAACCAAAAGAAAACAAAACAAAAAACCCCAATTAATTCTTATCATTTTGTATGCCATTTATGAGTAGCAAACATCACAAAGCTTTTTTTTCTGACTACAAAATACTATTGTGCTGATGTACCAGAAAATATTATTGTTACAAGAGAAGATCATACGATGTGCAATTGTTTTATGAGATGTTCATGTATGTAACCATTTTGAAAAGTTCTTTTGTGGTTCAATCTTAAGATTCCAGTGAACTCTGTGAGAGCAATGCACATTCTGTATGCTGCAGGGCAGCGCAGCTGCAGCACAGGCTCTAGTTTTGAGAACTTTAAGATCCCACAGCAAAACAGGAGAAAGAGAATAAGCATGACGTCCCTATGAGCCAACCATGTAAATGAAAAGAACTGATATGGGCTGAATACTGCCATGTATGCAGATTCATTTCTGGCTCATGATTTGAAGGTGTATGAGCAAGGCTTGGGTATGTCTAGTAATGAAGACTTTAATCTAGCCTTGGCCTGGTGTTCACAGCTTCACATGATTACTTGGATGAAGACATCAGCACGCTTATCAGATTTGATAATGACATCTACATTCTTTGTGAGAAAAATTTAATAAGGTTGTTTTCCATTTGAAAAAAATAAATATGAATACATTTTTTAAAAGACCAAAAAAAGAAAAAGAAAAAGAAAAAGAAAGAAAGAAATAAAAAATAAAAAATAAAAACAAAAAAGAAAAAGGAAAACATCTAAATCAAACTATGAAAAAAGCAGATCATTACAACAACAATAATATCTAAAATTCATAATTACTATGCCATGCTTCTTCCTTCCAAGTTTTTTACCAACACTAATTTGCTACATTTTCAGCATAATCTTCTAAGGCACTTATATCAATTATTTGAGATAATATAGGTATAGTTATAGCTTTTGAAAACTCAAGTAAATCAGCTCAGGAAAAAAACAAAAAACCTACTACGTTATTTGTTAACTTGAGGAAATGGCCAGTGCTCACAATGCCTCGATGATGCCATTGATATAAAATTTGAAGTAATATTTAATTCATCAAGTCAAGAACAATTCCCAGGTGTTTACTACATGGATTCAAATTTAAAAGCAGTTCCCATTTTCAAGGAGCTTACTGTTTCCTAAGGGAGAAACTAACTCAAATACACAAGAGACATTCTTCTTCGAGGTTTGTGAAGTATCTTTTATTCTATTGTAGTGCATGCATAGAGGACATTTTTAGAGGATTCAGGTTAAATATTCTTTATCATATAGAGAAAACTGCTTAGTCTTGAAACCTAAGAATAGGGGTTTGGAATCTTTAAGCACCCCGTAACTATGTGCTGTAATAACTACACTTCCATTTTTTAATCTTTTTATACCCTGGAACACTCTTGCATTTTTAAGCAATAATAATCACTCATATCAGCATGTTCTATGCACTGTGTGTTATCCTAGCTGTGTAGACTAAGGCTTTGTATAAAAATATGTTTATAAGTAAAATTAATTTTTCAAATGCTTTATTAATATAGTTAATTTTTAAATTCTAAGAGCTTGTTATTTGTCCATTATGATTAACTTAGAAATAGTTGATTATACTAAGATCAATGGAAAAAGGAGGAAAACATCACAATAGAAATTGTGACTGAGAAATGGGCTATTAAGCCAAAATAAGTAATTGTAAAATGAATGATGACACTTTAAGTTTTAAAATATTTAATTCATACCAGTACAATTAGGAATTATTTTATATTTTTATTTAAATCATTTGTTCTCCTCAAAATGATTAAATGGGGTTTTTTTGGTTACAAATTTTCTGTTTATAATTCAGTATTTTAATAAGAGACATGAAGCATACCAACTTTCTGCTGGGTCTCAGAGGACATTTTTAGCTTGAGCTTTAAATCCTGGGAAAGGAGCAGAAGAACTTATGTGCACCTTGAGGTATGAACAGCTGTGTCAACTGGATTCTGAAATCTTTGGAAAGATTTCATATCCTAAGCAAATAGGCAAGCTTCTGTGTGCAGGAGGTAACTGCACCTCCCCAGGCTACAGGTCTGTGAGGTCATTAAAGACAATAGTAACTGTTTTCAAAAAGTCACTACTCCATGAGGAAAAAATACTTAAAATAGAATTCTAAATTTTGAAATATGACACTCTCCTATATTTTAACATTTTTTTATTAAAGCTAAAACATAAATCTGTCTGGAATTTTACATTCAAAACAAGGCCAAGGTGTCCCAAGATACTCTTAATTCATTCTTCTCAGACAAACTTCATGCACCGTTTTTTGCGGAAATGATTCTCTCCTCTCTCTCTCTCTCCCTCTCTCTCTCTCTCTCTCTCTCTCTCTCTCTCTCTCTCTCTCTCTCTCCCAATTTCCTTGCATTCCAATGAAAGCAGCCTTTAGCAGGGATTTGCTCTCTGGCTCCTAGCCACCTGCTCTCCTCAGAACTTGGCTATAATGGAAACTTGCTGGATTTTGACTCTGGCAGGAAGGAACTGCCTCCATCCTTTAAAACAATTCACTAGGTTTAAACACACAAGCACATGCGCACTCACGTGCACATGCATACATTCACACTCACACCCACACACACTCATATTTAAGAAGGAAAAGAAAATGAAAAAGGTGTCTTGTAAGGAGCAGTAATTGCTACTGTCCCCAGAGTGGTGACAACACAGGCCAGCTTTTTAAAGCAAGTTTTCCAAGAGGCTTGTCCACTGTGACATCAGTAATAGAATTTCACGCTGCCTACTGTGACCCTTGAAGCCGGGCAGAATGACACAGTCTCATCTTTGTACAGAAAGAGTCAAGTGTCATGAGACGATGCCAGTGGAGGCCTAAGGAATGTGACCACATTATGCCAGCTCTCAAATAAATGTTAAATCGTATCCAACTATGCTGTTATTACTGTCACCCCTCAAAGACCTTCTGAGGCATTCAGAGCAACAGATGACAGAGATGTGTGCTACCCCAAATCACAAGAGCAATTTGCTAAAATAACCAGATTTGCCCCCCTCCACAAAAGCCTTTCATTCTTCTAAAATTGAAAGCAGTGCCCACTGCTTCCAGAGGCCCGCCAGAACAGGGTGCTCCTGCCTGAGCTCACCACTGGGTGGTACCCCTGATGACATTCTGATCTCACTATTCATTTCTAAAAGAAAAATACAAGAGGAGAGAGCTCAGGCAGTTCTGCATGATTCTCAGGGTATTTTTTGTTTGGTGTGTGCGTGTGTGTGTGTGTGTGTGTGTGTGTGTGTAAGAGAGAGAGAGAGAGGGGGGGGGGAGAGGGAGAGGGAGAGGGAGAGGGAGAGGGAGAATGAGTAAGTGTGTGGTATGTGTGTATGTGAATGAGTGAGTGTGTAAGAGAGAGAGTGAGAGAATGAGTGCGTGTGTGGTATGTGTGTATGTGAATGAGTGAGTGAGTGTGTGTGTGAGTGTGTGTGTGTGTGAGAGAGAGAGAGAGAGAGAGAGAGAGAGAGAGAGAGAGAGAGAGAGAATGAGTGAGTGTGTGGTATGTGTGCAGTAAGTGTGTGTATGGGTGTGTATGTAAATGAGTGAGTGAGTGTGTGTGTGTGTGTGTATGTGTGTGTTTGAGCTAGCTTTGAACTCAGGACCCTTCTGCCTCACCTTCTCAAGTGTTTGGATTTAAGAACGTGCCTCCATGTTCCGCTTAACCACACTTTACCCAACCCAGTTGCCGTGGTCTCTATGAAAATAGTGTATACTTCCAGAAGAAAATGCGTATGAAAATTGATTGTCTGGAAAAACAAAAGTACAAAATTTGGTAATTCTTTCTCAGTTAAGAAAGTTGCTTGGGTACTTAGAAAGGTCATTGGGTAGGGAAAGGTCGAAAAGTGCACTGACAACCAAAAGGCTAATTTGTCATGAATATAGTATGGAGGATGGCTATTTCCTTTATTTGAAGCTTGATTCAAGTATTTTATCAGTTCCATACCCCCAAATCAAGAATCCCAGCTAGAGATCACATGCTGGCAGCCATAGGTCATAAGCTCATGTCTGCGTCTACTGAAAGTAGGTTCTGGCTTCTTGTAAAAAACTGGGAGATGCAGGAAAAAATTGGGTCTGTGTACAGGGCTCAAACACTTTGAACTAGGAGGAAGGCCATCAGCTATCTGGACAATTGGGTGCTTGCTGACCAGATGCTATAGCTTTTACTACACATTCACAGATATCACCTTCTCTGGGGCACCTGTGTATAGGAGTCCTGGAGAACACCCACAGCTACTGTGACTCTGTCATAGTGTCTTTCTTCTCTCCTGTCCCTTTACTTGTCAGATATCCCTTCAGTGGTCCAACTGGGGCATGTCTACACTCTGTGTCAGGAGCCTCTGAACACACAGAATAAAAGTTTGGTAACGGACTCCTCAATTAGAAGCTTAATAGTAATAGAAATTAATAGCAGCATTAGAAACCAAATCAAAACCAAACCATGGAAACTGGGTGTGTGTTCAATGGAACCTTGGTCCTTCCATGTTCCTTTAAGGCCTGAGCTAATGTAGATGCTTACATTTATTCAGGAAGATGAGCTGTCCTCAATGAGCCAACTCAAGGAAGAATTATATTGTTATGTCCAGTGGCCAAGAGAACCACTGTGTGGCTAAACATTGCAACTCAGCATGAACTAAACATGAATGAGGATGGGACAGGTGCATGCACATCCAATGCCACTTCAACAGTGTTCTCTTGTGAGACCAACATCCCACCATGGCCCTTTAAAAGGACAGTTCTTACCTTGTCAATGGCCCCAGGTCGCCCGAGTCTTGGCTTCCAGCTTCACTGGGGGTGCTCACTGATTTCGAAGAGGGAGACATAGGGGTTGGGACTAAATAATGAAAATAACAGGTATCCCATGTTAACAAATGCAGCGGCTGCACTGAAGAAGAGCAGTCAACAAATCAAACAAACGGGCCCAAAGTAAAGTGGGTGTATGGCCAGGAGAGATTGAGATGGGACAAGGAAAAAATAAAAATAAAAAGGAAAGAAAAGGAAGAGAGTTTAAGTGAATTTTTTTTTATATTTTGGAAAATGAAAGTCTGAAATGAATTTAGACAGGATTAACTTAGGGATTCCAAGGTCATGTCCACCTAACAGAGTAAAATGGAGAATCACAATAGTTATCTAGACAGTTCGACCTACATTTCATTGGTAGAAACTATCTAGATCATTCTAATTCTTCACTTTATTTTGTTAGTGTAGATGTGACCTATTTAGAAGATGAGGTGTCTATAAAACTTTTAACATTATGAAATGGATGTGCCTACATAATTTCAAATGCTCAAGAACAGTAAGATATCTGTTGAGCATCTAATTTAAAGAGAAATATATGCGCTCATGGTGTATAATAAACTTTGCAATAAGACTAAGTGACAGAGAGGATGGGTAAATTTTGAGCCCAGTAATTTAAAAATCTCCTTTAAAACAAAGGAAAATGCTAGCCTGCTTTATTTTTACATTTAATGAATGGTTTCATCCCACCCTACTCTCTACTTCATTTGGGAGTTGTTTTCCTTTGTCTCTGGCAGCCCTAGTCGACACTGACACATGAACAGAAGTAAACTGCCATCCTGAAGGCGGGAGAAGTAAAGATGCTCAAAGATCCAGGTCAGCTGATGATCTGAGCAAGGATAATAAAGGGAAAACAAAACAGTGGGAACGGAAATGCATTTTCTTTCTCCAACCTTCACATCTAAGCCAAGTGTCCTTCAGCCGCTAGCTGCACCAAACGGGCAAGATGGCTTCAGGCCAGGCAATTTAGGGGATTCATTTCACACACGCCAAGGAAGCCATGTGCAGAGGGAAACTTCAACACACGAAAACAGAATCCCGTTTGGTTTCAATCATGTGCAATTTTCTTTTATTTATTTAATAGAGTAAAGGGCTTAACAAGTTTTGTTTGTTCCTCCTACCCCCAAATCCTGTACCACAAATGACAAAATTGCCAAAAAGCTGGGCATTTTCATGTGGCTCTTCAATTAATTCCCTGATTACTGTTCATGCTAAGTCAGAGGGGAAGTTGGAGAGATGGATAAAAAAAATGAGCCCATTGGAAGGGATTCATGGGTAGATGAAAATGTAGCTATGGACTGGGGACACTTAAGTATATTGTTTTAAAATTTTAATCACCAGCGTTATGCAGCGTGAGGGATAATAGGATATTCCTCTACAGTGTTTAACTAGTGTTGACACAGCAACCACATTTCCAAATATTTCAAAGCAAAAATATAATTGATCCCTAGATGTCTAAATTACATCACATGTCAGTAAAGGTCAAAGAAGTTTGCCAACTTCTCAAAAAAGACCCAGTAGCCAAATCCCTTATAGATTACACCTCACATAATAAGAAGTTAAACAAAATCTAATTTTATGCAGCTTATTTTCGCAATAGACACATGATTTTACATGTAACAAAGCAAGATAAAATGAAATGCTTTCTAGTAGCATCTTTGATTCATGTTTATGCATTGAATCATATTTAGCAATACTTAATTTTCAGTTGGATATATTCTTATTCTTAATTATATTGATAGCAATAATTGTTTTATGTGGGAATTTTGTTTCTTAATTTAAGTAACTATGAGAATAAAAGAAATTTTATTTTAATATGTAATCCAGGAATTGAATTAAAAGATAAAACATTTAAAACAGCCCTGATATTATATTTATTCCTATTCATCACTTAAGTGGTTTTATTTTTAATATATTGAGTGTTATGTAGTTTTACAGGCACCCTCAGATTATTTTTAAATGTATGGACAAATAAATAAATAAATAAATAAAAAAGAAAACAGCCCATGAAAGATACACAAGCGAGTGGCGGAATAAGCTAATGCAAACTACCTATAACAAATAAAATAAATTCTTCAGTACCCACTCAGTGACAAAGGGGTTTCATGGACAATCAACCAGAAGTGAATGAGCTGGAAGAGGCGCTGCAGTGGAAACGTCAGCTCGCAATGAGCCCAAGCTATACGTGAGCCAAATAAACCTGTAGATTAGCGGCTAATTTCTGAAGTTTTCCCACTGAACACTCAATTTGAACCATGAGCCAATAGAGCTTACAGGATTTATAAGCAGATTAGCATTATCTATATAGGCAAAGAGAGGTTGGGATTCAGCAATAGAAACAATGAGCAATTTGATGCTTAAAAATCTCAAGATGTCTTCTATCTAGCCAATTAAGAAGTATAAATGAATCTGCTGGGGACACAACGGAACGTTGTGAGCATATAATCAGCCAGTATATCATTAGCAATTGCTGATGACTTTGTAAGCATCATTCCCATCTCCTTCCAGCCCTCTCAGTTCTTAAAAAAAAAAAAAAAAAAAAAAAAAAGCATGCAGCCAGGACATTAAGCCTCAGATTCTTTTAAAGCATATAAAACAATGATAAAAGCTAATATTGAAAAGCACAGTAACGCTGGACATGGTATATCTCCACAAGTTCTGCTTGAGGGGTCATAGTAAGGCAAGCGTGGTAAAGTACCTAGAGGGGGCTCCGGAGATATGCCGATGCTCTGCAGCAAAGCCTCGGTCTCTCGTCGTTTGCGATCTAGATCGGAGTCATCTTGAACCGGCTCTTTCTTCTGCTGCATATCTGCCTAAAATGTGATGCCAGCAAGGGAAGTTAGTGACGGTGCTAAATATAAAGCTTTCTTTGATGAAGTGGAAAACACCTGGAGCAAAGACCAGGCAAAGTGCCACGTAAGTATAATCATGTGTGAAGGATGAAAACCACACTAACTACTCATTTAATGACTGACAGGGCCTCTCTCTTTTTGGCTAAGGGCTTTCCCCACCTCTACTGTGTGGTATAAAATTTTTCCAAGCTAACCCAAAGGCATGTCCCACGAAAGTCTTCACTTACCAGGAGATTGGGATAGATGTGAGGACATCCTACTGAGACTCTAGGTAAGAGAAATATAGGAGATGGGGAAATAGAAGGACCCAGAGGGTTCTAGAAACCTACAAGTAAAACATCATGATGGGTGGATGGGGACCCAGCGGGGTCTGCTCAAACTATTGCACTAACCAAGGACAATACAACAGTAAACATCGAACCCCTACTCTGATCTACCCAATGGACAGGACATTCTCCAGAGTTATGTGGAGAGTGGCGACTGACTTTGACATGAACTCTGTTGCTCCATATTTGACCACCTCCCCTTGGTGGGGAGGCCTAGTGGCACTCAGAGAAAGAATAAGCAGGCTACCAAGATGAGACTTGATAGCCTATAACTATATAGTGGAAGAGGAGGTCCTCGGTCAGAGACCTAAGGGAGGGGAATAGAGTGAAAGTGGGAGGGAGGGAGGAATGGGAGGATACAAGTGATGGGATAACAACTTAGTTGTAATCTGCATAAATTAATAAGATTTTTTAAAAAGAAGAAGTAAAATAATCACAAAAAATTTTTCCAGGCTGGTAAGATGGGTTAGCAGGTAAGGGCACCTGTGTCCAAGTCTGACTACCCAAGTGAGTTCTAAAACCTGTATGGTGAGAAAAGAACCCACTTGTGTGTCACACAAGACACATGCACACAAAATAAAGAAAATACAATAGCTAGAAATGCAACAAACTTTCTCTCAGGGTAGAAGAACTGTCAAGGCAAACTATTTCTGAAAGTAAATCTTGTCTGTTTTAACTTCCAGTTTTCTTCTGGAACACTGGTTCTTGGTGAGCACCTAATAGTAATACTCATATTCCAGAAATAGAAATTTCTAGAATCTAGCTGAAAAGTAAAAAGCAAGGCTATTCATAGAAGCTGGTAACTATAAATTACACCTTTTGTATTGATAGTAGAAATGCATCATGGTAGAACCTAGGATAAAATCTTTTTTTCTTTTAACGAGATTCAGATTTTCACAGGCACCTTTAACATATTAAATCAAAGAAGAAAGTATTTTTCCAGGAAAACATAGTGTAACAAAAACAAAACAAAACTCTATTTAGTTTTATGCTTTCATGAATTATCTAAAATACAACTTGTGCGGGCCTCAAATCACATTGTATTCCTAGTTTGTGTTTTTATAGGATTGTGACAAACTAAAATGGTAGATCAAAGGACTTCAGTGTTTGTTACCTCTCATCCCTCTTTCTGGCCCTTTCTCTATCCTGCCCCCCTATTCCTTATTTCATTTAACAATTCACGTTCCATTAATCCACTGCATTGTCTCGCTTCTTTTGAAATGCCCCACCCCATGGCCCTTAACTAAGTTTTTGACCTCTATGGATATTCCAAATGAAATACATGTACAAAAAGATTCCAAGAATACAACCCCTTGTACTTTCTAGGTCTGAGTTACCTCACCCAGAATGATTTTTTTTTTAACTTCCATCTATTTGCCTGATAATTTCATGATTCCTTTTTTCTTAACAGTGGAATAATTTTCCATCATTTATAAATGTACCTCATTTCCATTATCCATTTATCAGTTGATAGACATATAGGATGTTTTGACTTCCTGGCTCCTGGGAACAGAACAACAGTGACCATGAATGAGCAAGTATCTCTGTAGTAGAATACAGAATCTTTGGGTTCTATGCCCAAGAATGGTAGAGCTGCATGGCATGGGAGATGTATTTCAGGCTTTCTGAGGAAGCTCTCCACTGATCATGCTCCTTCTTTCAAGGCTAAGAGATCACTGAAGAAGGGGGGATAGAGAGATGAGAAAGACACAGAAGTAATGGGTGGCTACAACGAAACACTGTTGTCCAGATGCAGCAGAGAAGTTTCACTTATGGATTCCTAGTGGTTATGACAACATGCACGAGATGTGGACAAGCTCAAGCAACAAAAACTACAGCATGGGACTGGAAGGGGGCATGAAGCCAGCCAACCTCTAGCCAAGGCGATATTGGCAGGTGAGAGCTGCAGGTAGAGGGAGTCCATTTTCTTTCAGAGTGTTGGTGCCTGGCATGGTGGCCATCCTCCAGTCAATGGCCACACACCCAAAATTATAGGCACAGCAAAAATTATAGAGTTAGTCAGTTAAAAAGAAAAGGGCATAGGTCTTGGAGGAAGGATAAATATGACAAAGATACATTGTATGGAATTCTTAACTGATTAAAATATTTTTTTAAAAGAAGATGAAGGGAGGTGAATTGTAACTTAAGGTATTTGCCCAAATCTGCACCAGGAGAATACGAGTGTATATCTGATTCCCCAGCATCCTTTATGAGCGCACAGAAGTGAAGGTATCGCCTATCAGACATCCTTTACTCTCCATTGGCATCGGGCATCCTAGGATGCACGTGCCTCAATGAGCATAATTTTGTGTACCTGAGACAGAAAGAATGCAGGGCAGTTTTGGCTTGCTCCAGACAGTATCCTACAAGTTGATTATAAGGCAAGTGTGCATCTGTACATGGCTCTGAGTTCAGCATCTCTATTCATATTTATCTTGGCCTTAAAAGTGCACGTTCATTTGTGCAGTCTGTGTGTCTTTAGGGAGGGAACTGTCATTTGGGATCTAAGCAGAGCTGAAGAGAGTCTCAGAAGACTTCAGTCTCTGCGCGTCACTCCACATTACTAAAGGGCAGTTCTGTCGCTGTGACGACACTGAAATGCATGAAGTGAATTCCAGTGTAAAATGTGCACAATGAGCCAAGACAGAGCTAAGAAAAAGATGCTGCTGAGTGAGGATTCACCTTCGACACAGTTAAAAGGACGGAGGTCAGAGAAGTGGAAAGATGCGGCAGAATGGACTTGCTTCAGCTGCTGTTGAAATACAGGTGAAAAAAAATGAAATCCATTTTAGTATGGTCACGTGGACTAGCATGGCAGTCCAGAGACATGCTTAGCCTCTCCCGAACTCTCAGTTTTACTGAGAGCAGCACAATTGTGCCATTCACCACAGGTGTTCATACCTGGATCTATTCTTGGGGTATAGTACATAATAAAAACGTGCTTGATGAATAAGTTAGTATCTGACATCGGCGGGCAGTATTTTATGCTCACAGAATTTCAGGTGAATGTATCTCTTAGGTTAGTTTCTTTCAGCCACACCTGATGTAGGGACCTCTTCCTTCACAGCACTCCTGTGAGAAGAAGATCTTTAGAAGTCTAGAAACCCAGAGCTCACCAAAGCCATTTCTGTCAACAAAAATGTGTTGAAGGAAGACAGTATTCACGGAAATGAGAGGCACTTGTGGAGCCTTCACAGAGTAAGTGAAAAGATCTGCCCTATCTTCCCCTTTAAATGAACTTGGGCATAGTAGACCAAACTTTCTGTCCTAGGCATACTGTGTGGAAAGGTACAGCTCTGATTTCTGGTTTGAGATTCATTCTTATTTTAAATGGTATGCCTTCAAGACATATAATAGAGGTCAAATAATGTGTCAACAGGAGCAACACACACTGTACCAAAAACAGTATCTCCAAGTTTTTTCCTCTGCACAGTGTGCATTCAACTGACTCTACAAGATTAAAAAAATTTTTTTTCACATTCATTGATTTTGGTGTATGGGCCTGCAGAGTGGGAACAGGTGTGGGCACGTGCCATGGCGTGTATGTAGAGGTCAGAGGAAAGCTTGCAGGAGTTGGTTTTCTCCTTCCACCAGGTAGAATCAGGAACTCAAACTCAGGTCAGCATGCTTGGTGGCAAGTGCACACACCTACTGAGCCATCTCCAAAGCCCACACTTTTACTATTTATTTATTTATTTATTTATTTATTTACTTACTTACTTACTTATTTATTTATGTGTCTGTGTTTGTGCATGTGTGTGCCTCTGCCTGAATGTCACTCAGCTTGAATGTAATAGTCAGAACCCAACTTTTGGAAGAGGAGTCTCTCCTTTTACATTATTGAGGCCGTGTCTCTCTGACTTTTCATACCATGCTGTGTACTTGAGGCGACCACAGCTGTTTTTGCAGGCAGCTTCCAGACTCTCTGTACTCAGGTTGCCGGGTTTGAGGGGCAAGTGCTTTTTTGCCTGGTGAGGCATGCCGCCAGCTCTGTTTTTGCCTTTCTTAATTCTTACTGAACAAATCAACACGCTGAATATATTAATGAGGATAAGTGTTCATCTAGGCTTACCCAAGCTTAGGCACGCGATCAGCGCCCAAAGCTGAGCACAGGAACTGTGCAGTTAGATAACCAGAGCTTATCAGAAACAAGCCGGCTGTCACTCAGCGCCTAAAACCAAACCAGGTATAATCTCTTCAAAGAGACGGACAAAGAGAATCTCACCGTCCTCTCCAGGAAGAACTACACAGAGTCCTGCTGTGTTTTAACAACTCACCATGGACTGAGTTGGCAATACTGATAATTAAAAACCCCAAAGTTACCTTTCCCAGAAAATGATATTTGCGTTTCTGAGGTATAATCACAGATGAGGCCCAGGGAGCATAACCAAAGGAAGACAACTTGCCAGCCGAGAGTTGTCAGTCACCTTTCAAAGAGAGTGGCACATTTATTAGGGGAAGAAGTGAAGACAGGGCTGAAAACCTCAATCTGTCCCAGCTTCCAGCAATTTAGCATAAGGCCGAGGTCAGACTAAAACTTCAGGGTGGCCCCATTAAGTTCAGCTCAGTGCACCAAAGCCAAGTTGTCATGAAACTGGGCCTGTGTCTTAGATGATGCCTACTATATTTATTTTAAAATCAGATTTCAGCCGTAATACCACAGCCAAGAAGGCAACTGGCATTCAAGGGAGCACAGAGTGAGTTTTCCACATTCAATTTTCTCCACTGTTAGAGATAATCTACCCAGGTGGTCCTAATTACCTCTTTACTCCAGAGTCATGGACAGGAAGCCACTCAGGTTAACACCAAGGGACACTCTCCTTCTTAATTCTGGATCTATTTGTTTCATTTAAAGTATGAACGAGGTTTACAAAAACTCAGACTTCAATTCTTAAGACAACTTCTAAGTCTTTTTAAACAACAGGAAAAAAATAGAACCCAGGGACTGTGATGATCATGTGTGTGCCACAGCATCATCTGCAGATCGCGATGGTCATGTGTGAGCCACAGCACCATCTGCAGACCGCGATGGTCATGTGTGAGCCACAGCACCATCTGCAGACCGCGATGGTCATGTGTGTGCCACAGCACCATCTGCAGACCGCGATGGTCATGTGTGTGCCACAGCACCATCTGCAGATTGCGATGGTCATGTGTGAGCCACAGCACCATCTGCAGACCGCGATGGTCATGTGTGAGCCACAGCACCATCTGCAGACCGCGATGGTCATGTGTGAGCCACAGCACCATCTGCAGACCGCGATGGTCATGTGTGAGCCACAGCACCATCTGCAGACCGCGATGGTCATGTGTGAGCCACAGCACCATCTGCAGACCGCGATGGTCATGTGTGAGCCACAGCACCATCTGCAGACCTCGATGGTCATGTGTGAGCCACAGCACCATCTGCAGATCGCGATGGTCATGTGTGAGCCACAGCACCAGCACCATCATGGCAGGCTACAGGGGAGGAAGCTTGGACACTGTGGAAACATAACGGGGCTAAGGTTCTGAGTTAGGACCAGGTGGCAGGATCTTTCTAAAGCTAGAGACAAAAAAAGAGCTACTCCCACACATGGAGCTTATTTCTTCATTTGTAAAAAGATAACAACCAATTAGTTACATATTTCTTTCCCGTATAAAGTGCTGTAACCGCTGAGCTAAAGGGATGGCTCACAGTGAAGATTACCTGCTGCATTAGCAGACAGGCCCCACATCCAGTGGCCCACACACACCTGTAAATCCAGCTCCAGGGGAGATTCTACATAACTGGTGTCTATAGGAAGTCACTCTCAAATGCGCATATGCACAATTATAAATAAATGTATATGTACATATATATATATATATATATATATATATATATATATATATATATATATATATATACATACATACATCTTATGGGGCCCTTCATCCACTCATCACTGGTCTCAGAAGCACAATAAGAACTGTTCCTCCATCTGGGTGTGGTTGTGCACACCCTTAATCCCAGAATTTGTGTAGCAGACGCAGATGGATCTCTGTGAGTTCGGGGCCAGCCTAGTCTACAAAGTAAATCCAGGACAGCCAAGGCTACACAGAGAAACCCTGTCTCCAAAATCAAAACAAAAACAAAAACACAGAAACAAAAACAAAACAACAACAAAGAACTGTTTCTCACTGTGGTGGTTAGTCCTGGTGGAGCTTATAAAATCTCCTAGGCATTTCTAGGCATGCCTGTGAGGGTGTGGCCAGAGAGAAAAACCTACGCTGACAGGGTGTAGCACTGACGCACGACTGACAGCTGTTCCAAGCTGAGTAAAATGGAGAACAGAGGTGTGGTGCCAGCACTCGCCTCTCTCTGCCTGACTGTGGACACAGTGCCACAAGCTGCCTTGTGCTCTTGTCATCACAACTGACGCAGCTCTTGCTGCCACGCCTTTGCCTTAACTGAGCCAGAACAGCCCCATCGTCCTTACGTTGCCTTTGTCAGGTCAGAGCAGTGAGCGGGATCATTGGGATTCCCTGGCCTATTGCTCCATGCTCTTCACCATCTTTTGGAATCTATGCACAGCTCTGTCAAGAAGGCAAGTTCCAAGAGGCCTTCACTTCAGTGAAGGGCAGGACCACGGTTTTGAGCCACATTCAATATAAAAGCCCCTGTCTGTAACCAGGCTTAATACCGTCTGTCTGCTCAGAACAAACGGGGCCATTCCTGTTTGCAAAGGATATTTAAACAGAAACTGCTGAGATGGCTCAGTGGGCATAATGGTTCTAATGAGATGTCACCCATACTGTCAGGCTTAATACTTGGTCACCAGTTGAAGACACTGTTTGGAGAGGCTTAAGCCTATGGTCTTGTTGGGGGAGATGTGTCACTAAAGGCAGGCTTGGAGGTTTCAAAAACCTCCGCTATCCCAAGTTCACGCTGCCTGGTTCCTGCTGGATATGAGCTTGTGCGCTCTCAGATTCTCCTGTTTCCCTCCCCATGACCCTTGATGGTAATGAGTCTTATCTCTCTGAAAACATAAGCCCCCAGTAAACGCTGGTATAAGTAGACTATTATCTTAAGTTCAATCACTGGGGCCCACACGATGGGAGGACTGAATGAGCCCCACACATTTGCTGTAGCACACACATGCCCTACAATCATTCCCTCACCAAATAAACAAATGCATGTGTTTTAAAGAGATGCTTAAAGGACACAAAGAGAAGAACCTCTTGAGGGATGATAGACCACGAGGAGAGGATGCTCAGAGGCAGGGCAGACTGTAAATTCCACAGTATAGCCAGTGCCACTCAGAACTGAGCCCTGATTTGGATCTTCGAATGGAACATGGTGGGAGTGTAGCACTCTGAATTGTCACTGTGACTTTGAGCTGCCCTGTCAGCTAAGAAATGAAGAGAGTAAGGCCTTCTGTAATTTGAATTCCAGAGGCATGAGGAGGCCAAAAACACCAGCTGCCTCCCGGGCACCCAGAGCTCTCTTGGCTATGCAGAAGGCGAGGACTTGATGTAGCAAAACTGCTTGGTGTACCATTAAAAAAAAAAAAAAAAAAAAAAAAAGCTAGCCTCGATCTGCTTGTTGGCCTACGATTCTCTTAAAATGTGAAAAATGGAAAAGATGGAGCAGACAGCTAATTTGGAGCCAGATTTCCTATATCACATCATGCTTCATAGTAATTCCACAGAATTCAAGTTGGATATTAGAATGTCAGTTTAAAAGGAAACCCATTATTAGCAAGGAATAGCAGGTGCTTTAAAGATACAGTAACTGTTGACATCTGAAAGAAGGGAAACATAATCACATAATGCTTCTCTGGGACTTCCCGTAGAAAGGGATAGCCGTTCCTTGTCATGTCTCACCTCAATTTCACCCACAACCTGCATACATAACAGCAAAGATCTCCCAGAGAAAACCATTATGTAGAATATCAACGACAAATACACTATCACATCAATCAAAGTCCCGGAGGGACGGGAGAAGCCACAAGGCTAAGATGCAACTGCAATTATGCTTTTCTTTGTGGAAAAATAATAAATATTGTAAATCTGCTATTTTACTCTTGTAAATTTGGAGAAGGAAGCAGCACTCATTTAGATCACGAGGCATCAAAGTATCTTTTCTTTTTCTTGGAAACAAAACAAAACAAAACCTTGCTGTGTGGGGAGCAGTTCCAGCTTCTCTTAACGCAGGGTAATCACGCTGTACAAAGTTTTTTCTTTAGAAAACTACTCACAATATCTTTGTCCTCTACTTTTTGTGCATCAAAGTGGGCTATTTATAAACTGTTGCAACAAATTGGAGAATGAAAAAATTAAATAAATCACTTCTTGGATTGAAATTGGAGAAGAAGACGTGACAGGCTGACTCCTGAGTTTACCAGGAGAGAAGGTGCCTTGCCTCTGGGTCCATGCTGCTTGGTGACATGAAGAAGAGTAGCTGAAAGTCTCTAAAAAAAACCCGCTTCTGTCAGAACACCTAACACTGCGCTCTGCCCCGCCCATCCGCTGTCCTACCTGACTCCTGCCTGAACAAGCCGAAGCTTCTTATTGACCCTGGGAGATGCACACTGTGCAAGAATCTCCAGAAGTCCGCTGGCACTGTTTTCTAATTTGTCTTCTAAAATGTTTGTACTGGTAGTTTTTGCAAGAATAAGTAAATAAAGGGAAAGAGTTTGTTTGTTTTCTTTCTTTCTTTCTTAAAACTAACACAGGTATGAACTATATCCTAGGTTCCAGACAGTGGGAGAGAAGGTCGTCTTTTTTTGTTATTATTATTATTATTATTTATTCAGATTACATCCCGATTGTTATCTGCTGACTTATATCTTCCATCCCCACAAAGCTCATCTTAATCTTAGAAGTTCCGTTAAAAAATTAATCATCGTTCCCAAAGTAAGGATAGGAGAACACGGCCCGGAAAGAATAAAGAATATCCATTAGCAGAGGGATCCCAGACCACTTTTAGAGTTCTAGTCAAACCTGGGGTGAACCTGCGCCCGGGGACCTTTGAGCCATGTACCATCCATTGCTCAGGTAACTCCTGACAGCACTTACCAGGCGGAAACTACTTCCTCTTCAGATTGTACCGATATGGTCACACATTTTATTCAAATTCCATGAGACTTCTCAAAAGAGCGTCCTGTTTGCCCATGGAACTGGTTCCTCAGACACCAGAGATCCCGCCCCCCAACCCCCACAACAACCGGATGCCAGCCTCACCTCTTTCTTTTTCCTCTCCTCTTCCTTCCGCTTCTTCTCCTCTCTTATCTGTGCTAAGCGCTGCTTTTTGCGCTCTAGCTCGGCTTTTAGGTCGCTCTTGTCAGACATGTTTGCTTCCTTGGAGAAAAGGAGAGAGAGAGAGAGAAAGTGAGACTATGTAAGTAACCTTATTTGCATTGTCGTTGTGAAATCAGTCAAAAGGAAGCACAGCTTACAACTGTGACTTTTGGGCAATAATGGGTAGTATTATTTAGTCTGTGTTGCAGAACAGAGAAAGAACTTTTCTTTAACTCTATGTGATTCTTTTCCTATTATGTATCGATAAATGACTAAAGAAATTTGTTGTTGTCATCTGGGTTGAAAAAGAATAGCAACTCACTCCCAGGGAGTAAATGCGTATTCTGTACAAGTTTCTCCACAGATAAACAAAAGGCGAGAGTGGGGATCAAAAAGGAATCACCATGAAGACTTCGAGTTTAGATGCTAATGGAGCAATTCATCTCCACACTGCACAAAGAAAATAGGCTGTCAGAACACAGAGTGTGCCCTGCTCAGATGCCTATGCACTGGATAAACAGGCCTCCATGGAGCTTAGGGAAATTTCATTTTGGCCTAACGTTACACACATCTCAGAAGACAGCTGCTGAAAACCCAACAGACTCATCTTTTTTTCCCCCCTGTAAACTCCTCCCCAAACTGTCAGACTTAATTTCATCTCCCAAATAACACTATTTCTATGAACTTTCATTTGCATACTGAATGTAACATTCCTTATTTTGGCACCGATTTCATTCAAAGTAAATGATGCTGATGTACACAAGAGATAGAAGTTAATCCTGTGTTGAATTCTTAGGAAAATTTATCCAGATAAGGTTTAATTTTATCACTTTGAAAAATCACTCATTTTATATGGATGATTATTTCTGCCTGCATGCACATATGTGTACCACATACATTCTTTGAGTCTGCAGAGGCCCAAAGAGGGTGTTGGGTTCCGTGGACCTAAAGTCACAGGTGGTTGTGAGCCATATGGGTGCTGGGATTTGAACCTGCATCCTCTGCGATAGCAGCAAATGTCCTGACTGCTAAGCCATCTCTTCAGCCCTGAGATTTAAACCTTAATATTGTCATGGCAATGTTCACGATAATGGGGCCAACATCATCTTCGAATACAAGAAGTTTAGAGAAGACCGACATCAGTTACCAATGATCGCATACACTTCATCTGGAAAGAAGGAGGAAACCCATAGAAATGGCGGCTGTCCAGCCACTCCATGGTGGAACCTAAATTCAAGCTTACATGTGCTATGATGCCCTACACATACCCATGCCCTGAAGTGTAGGCTCAAAGTAATGCACACCAAAACAGACAAATAAATAGCAAAGATCTCGCGGCAGCGGGGGTGGGGTGGGGGGTGGGGAGGGTGGGGGGGTGGGGGGATGGGGGGGTTGGGGGGTGAGGGGGAATTGACCCAGGTGAGCATAGTGGAGTTAGTAGGACTTGGACTGGATACCTTGAAGCATCAGGACCTCATATGTCAAGGGAAGATTTGGATGTGCAAAGACAGAAATGCAAAAAAAAAAAAAAAAAAAAAAAAAAAAGAAAGAAAAAAAAAGAAAAGGAGAAGCCTGGAGGGTGTGTACAAGAGAAGTCAGGAATCCAGACAAAGAAATATAAACTTCAGTTGAAGTGTGTAAGTGTGGAGAGGCAATGGCAAAGCCTTGGAGAAACAGAAAAATAACTAATATTTGATATAGTGAAAGATAGCCAATCACGGCAGTTTTATGAGATGGATAGGGACAAAGTAAAAATGGAATGTGCTCAAACCAATTCTTGTCCCTGCCTGTATGACAACAGGAGTAGATGCTAGAAACTAGGCGAGCTACTGGGAGGCTGGTGCCAGCATCGCTCTGATCCCTGCACCTGCACTGGGAAGGAAGTCCAATTAGGGGCAGCAGTTGAGTTACGTGGCTTGCACAGCCAGAGCATGGAGTCCATGACTAACTGTGGGCCAGCTCGGTCTTATGCAGCCCACCGCAGCTGCAAGGTTCAATCACAAGAATTAGCTAGTCTCCCCAGCAAGGCACAAGGGTAAGGAGGCAGCACAGAACAGCCAGGCAGACAGGTATGTCTGATGACAGGTATTACTACTTAGCACTCTAAGGCATAAATGAAGACCACTAAGACAACCTCCCCCCTCAAAAAAAAAAAACACTTCAGAGACTTAAAAAGAAAGTGAATTAAACAGACAAGTGTGTAAGCTTAGCTTTCTAACTGTAGTGGAGCCACACTGAGGACGGACACTGCTAGAGAGGGCCTGACAGCTTATTGATTATTGGATCCATTCCAAACTAGACACTTAGCACCAACTCCCGGAGGAATAAGAAATCTCAATAGAATGCCCCATAAAGGCCTTGGCAAGTACATAGTTTGGAAAAATGAATGGGCTTTCACACATCGTGTGCTGCCTTACACGTTGGCTTAAAGGCAGTGTCAGCACTGACCTCTACAAGGGTCTCCCAGGGGCTTTGTCAGCCCCACCCTCTGTATCTCCTTGCACATCAAACTGGAAGCAGGAGGGACACAAAACTTGAGGTAGGTGAGTCAAAGAGCCCTGTGGTGAGTATGACACCCTTAGGCCAAATCATACGAGTGAGAGCCACCTTGCTAACAAATGCTCACATCACACACTTGAAAAGCTGGTCTTTTTCACTTTGCAGATGGCAAGAGGTTGGGAAGCCAGATCATACATACCTCTGAGGATATTTCCAGACTTATCCCTGTCAAATCATAGCAGATCATCCCACCCATTATCCAACTCGTGGCTTGCCTCCACTGGGCGTAGGGCCAGCTGCAATGAAGTCTACTCAATCCCATCCATTCTGGTGTCAATCCATGTGCCCCTGGCACCTGCTCTGATCTCTGTGGCAGAGTTCCGTAATCTCAGCTCCTTTCACATTAGTGTCTCTCGTGCTGCGCTCTTTCACTTGCGTCCATTGTGAAATCCACCATTCCACATTTCTCAGCCTCCCACATCCGCTCTCATACCCCAGATCTTCTGGTCTCGATACCATGGAGCTCATGCCTACCTCACCTTTTCTACCCAATGACACCTACTCCAAAACAGACAGTGTAAAGTTCAAACCATCTAGTTCATTTGCTCTGGATTCCAAATACCAATCAACACCAGTCTATGGACTCAGTTTTTATCATTTTCACTTCTGTTTGTTTATGGTCAAGGCAAACTGCCATGCCCTTGACCTCAATTAATGCACTGATGTAAGCAAAGAGCTCAGCAGTGCCTGACAGATATTAAACACTCACAGGACTTTGTTTCTCTTCTGCCAGCACTCTTGCACCTCCTCCCCTGAGTTGGATAGTTTATGTCAACTTGACACAATCTAAAGTCATTTGAGAGGAGGGAACCTCAATTAAGAAAAAAATGCCTTCATAAGCTCAGGCAGTAGGCAACCTTGTAGGAGATTTTCTTATTTAGTAATCAATGAGGGATGGCCCAACTAATCATGGGTGGTGTCATTCCTAGGCAGGTGGTCCAGGGTTCTATAAGAAATCAGGTTGAGCAAGCCACGAGGAGCAAGTCAGGAAGCAGCATCCCTCCATGGCTTCTGCATCAGCTCCTGCCCCCAGGTTCCTCAGCTGTTACTTTGACCATGGGGTGTTATCCCAGCAACAATCCCTCAAACTAAGACATCCACTTCTCTTTATTTGTATTATTATTATCAATCATTACTAGTGTTGCTTTCCATGCCAATCCTAGCCTACATCACTGGTTGCACTACAACTCATCATTCAGAGCTCCCAACAATCATTTAGAAAGTGTTGCTAGGAGAACACCCACCACAGCTATAGCATAATACTGACTTAATATCAGAAGCCCAAGGGTCAGGAAAGTCAATCCATGTGCCTGACAGTCTAAGTCCCTTCGGGGGACCAAAAGACCTACACTTACAAGAGTTAACAAGGTGAAGTAGAAGGCTGGTGAGAGGTGTGACACAAGGGATAAGCTATTTTAAAATTTAAATGCATTAAATGCAGTCATTTCATTCTTCTGTGAACATAGGAATTGCAGAACAAGATGGGTGGACATCCTACTGTGTACCTACCCATTTGCCCCCAAGAAGGATGAGTTTCAACAGAAGACTGGAAGGGAAAAGAAGAAAGGAGGAAGTGAAAGAAAAAGGCAGATCCTGAAGGAGGAAAGAAAGTACAGTCAAGGTCAGGACTCCTCACAGCATCTCTGGCATCTCCTGCACAGTTCTTATGTCCATCCACAACCAGGGGGGAGATGCAAACCTTCAGCATCTTCAGTCATGCCTGGACTCCAAGAATGTGACCCAACACCTTCGGTTTCCCATTTGTTCATGTCCTCGTGGTCCGGGCCCACTTAGTAAACCCAAAGTCTGCAGGAGAAGCCACAGGATTAGCTCTGTTTACACAGCTGCCCAGTGACAGCCCCTCCCAAAGCTGAGCTTTTGAACAATACAGATCTCTATTTCCTTTGGTTGTCTAGGTTGGCAGCAGCTGGAGATTCCATTTCTAATGCCGGCATACACGGATGTATTTTTAAGCTTAAGGATGGAATTCTATAAGGTTTAAGTCATTGCCTAGCGGTTGCGGAACACATTGAAAAAAAATATATATACAGCAGTAAGTTCTCTTTTCCTGCCTGAAAACAATTGTTCTCATTAGTTCTTCATGATCAGGTATTGGCCTGTCCATCTGCCGCTGGGTGTGTGGTCTGATAATTCACAGATTTATCTCACCTGCCTGGTTTCTCCTGCCTGCACGGGAAACCAACTACAAACGTTAACTCATTTTCAGAGCTACATTGCACGATAAAACAAAACAGCTAGGAGTGGGCTGATAAAAGATTTACAAAGGGTATGCTATACTTCTGTAGTTGTCTTAGCGCTGCACATGGCACTCAGAGCTTTGCACATGCTAGGCAAGTGCCCCATCGCGGAGCCACACCCCCAGTTCTCCCTTCTAAGACTGTGTGTGTGTGTGTGTGTGTGTGTGTGTGTGTGTGTGTGTGTGTGTGTGCACAGATGCATATGGAGGCCACAGCACAATTCTATGGTCATTCTTTAAGTACTACCCATCTGTTTGCAGAGACAGGGCTACCAGCCAGCCTGGAATTCATCAAGTATGCCAGGCTTGCTAGGCACGGAGCCCAAGGGATCCGACTGTCTCTGCCAGATGAGCTCTGGGATTATAAGCACATGCCACCCTGTCCAGCCTTTGTTGGTTGCGGCATGTTTTGAGTGCAGATTCAGGAAATCGAATTCAGGTCCTGCAGATGAGATAGCTCTCTAGCCTCTTTTCTAGATTTTTACAGCCATCAGTAGACTATGAAATAGTAAAGATATTTATTTCATGATAGGACAGCATCTACACTTAGTTACACTGTACAAGAGAAATTCTCAAACATTTTGTTCTCCATAACCACTTATAAACTCTTTATAAAATATCAAATACTTTAAGTGGCTTTTGTTTATTGCTATTAATAAGGACCATGTTAACCCCTAAACCTAATAAAATGTAAATGTGCTTAATAATTAATTTTAGAACAACAAACACAACATTTTTATTTTATTTTATTATTTATTTATTTATTTATTGGTTTTTCGAGATAGAGTCTCTTACCTCTGTAGACAAAAAAATAGTACAAAGGGTATAGTGTTTTTACATTTTTCACATATCTTTTAAATATCTGACCAGAAATAAGATGGAGTCTCATGGCTGCTTCTATGCTTTCTGCTGCGGCCTGCTATTTTAGTTGAAGTGTATGAAAAGACGTGGCCTCACACAGATATGCAGGCTGAGGAAGAAGGAGTCAGGAAGCCTTGTCAGGTAATTGTGGGCTTTCTTTGATTTTGCACCAAAAGCCAACATCTAACATGGTTCCTCGAGGGTGAGCTGCAGTGTGTATATAAATTACATTAATCAATGAGCTTTTTGTACATTGAACTTTTGTTACATTCAAGTCCACAGATCTAGCTTGTATTTTACATGACTCTTTCAGGAATGTGTGATTTTTCTAATATCATACAATGGTTATTTGGTGGGGAAAAAAATCAATAATTAGAAAATGCTGAACTTTGCAATCTCCCCCAATTGTTGACATGGTACACTATATAATATCCAAAAACAAACTGGAGACTGTTACAACCAATGTCTTCTTAAAGATCATAGTGGTAGCAGGTAAATGCTCCCCTCAATTTTATTGTGGGATTAGCAACTCAAATCTTATCATTAGGAAAAAAAAAAAAAACCTATACACAGCTGTACTTTCATAGAAGCAAGCTCATGAACTGACTTTTTAGAAAAATATCTCCCCAAGCCCAGGGCCTCACACATGCTGTGTGTCTGTATTCCCTATGGCAGGCCAGAGCTCCACTACTGAGGCCCATCTCCATCCCCTTAAAGGATGTCTTGCTGAGGCTGGCAAGTTAGAGCATTTTCATATTTGCTTCTGTGGGAACTTTTCCTGAAGGGCCTCACTTTCTGTAAGTACTGTTTTATACACCATGTTCTGAGCTCACAGATTTTTGCGGTATTTCTAAATCATTTGGTTTGTTAAACTTTTGAATCCCCAAATTCATAGTCTGTCTGTAACTGTTTCAAGTGTGTGTGTGTGTGTGTGTGTGTGTGTGTGTGTGTGTGTGTGTGTGTAATTTATTTTAAAAGGCAACATTTTGAGCTTACAATTCAAACTATCACAATGAGGAATTTTCTTAAGACCACCACTAAATGTTGGTAAGCAACAGCAAAGTTTTGTACTTCCCTTGCCACACAATGGTATTTACTATTAAAAAGTGAAAATTTAGGAATGTTAGTACTTGTTGTACTCATGCAGAACAGTCTTAAGCACACTGGTGTGTGTGTGTGTGTGTGTGTGTGTGTGTGTGTGTGTGTGTCTTTTTAAGCTATGATTGATAGCAATGGCGTTTGCTACCATCACTAGGGGTGTGGTACCCTGCCTCGAGTCATACTTAGGCATCAACATTAAACTCCAGATTTCTCTTATCCTCCCTGCAAATGTCAACACAATTTAAAATGACAGATAGCATCTTAGTGCTATTATACAAATAGTTTTGACACTTTGGATATTAAGTGTGTGCTGGAGTCTGAAAATATCTCCTAGATTACTTAACCAGCTTCTAGTAATATAGAGTTGACTCTAAAACTTGCAGACACATTCATTTAACAAAATGTTACTATTTAAGACATAACCCAAAAGAACAAGTTTAAGCTATCTCTTTTAAGAAAGCAAATAAGTGAAAGACAGTAGAAAACCACCAATCACAGAATTAAAGTTGGACACAGGAATTCTACAGCAGAAAACAATTTAGAAATACCAGGGAGATGTCTGACCTTGGACACACAGCACAAAGAACAATAGAAAGGGAGACTAAGGCCTTGAGAAAAACTTCCTGTAGAAGTGCGTGTGAAAGATGTCTCACTTGCTCCCCCACTAAGAGGTAAGGAATGTGAACCAGGAAGCTTTTCAGGCTTGGGGATGTAGCTCCATGGTAGAGCTCTTACCTGCTCAAACAGGTCCAGGTTTCCACCTTGAATGCCTAAACAAGGACTTTTCTGTGTCCTATGTCCCCATTCCCACTTTCAGTGGGCATCACACACACACACACACACATACACACACACACACACACACACACACATGCACACACACACACACACACACACACACTTTAAGCCAAAGAAAACTCTTCTTAGAAGGCTTTTGGAGTGGACACATTTTTGGTCTACTTTCAGGTCTCTTTCTATCACTCTTTATCACCTCCTCGTGGCAGAACATGTAAATTGCAAAGAAAGCCTTTGCCTGGGAAATTTGCAGGCACATTATCAAATCCAGTATTGGGTGGTCTTAAGGACTGCATGAGTTTTATCTACCTAGGAAGAATCCATTTCCTTCAACTATTAGAGAAAAACGATTTCATCTCAACATATACATTGAATTTTGAACATCTATATTGAATTTCTACACACCTCTCAAATCTATTCATATTAAGTTCTTAACTAGGAAATAGGTGATATTTTCAAAGAAAGCCTTTTTATGCTGAATTTCTGAGGTATGTTTATGACTATCATGTCTGTGTACTGTCACTAGTCCTTCTTTCTTCGATTCCTGATTCTCAGCAGCCAAATTGCCTGCTTAAGATGAAATCTGAGCATTGGAAATTGCACTACATTAAACAGGAGAGACTGAAGCACTCAGAACAGAGGCCATTATACTAGAGAGCAAAATCAATCCATAGGAAATCTGTCCTCATCTAGTTAACAGAGCCGAAATGAGAGCTCTTAAATCTTAAAGGACTCGAAAGCCATTGTTATCTTTGCCAAAAAGTTGAAAAATCTCTGTCTTATTTCTGACCCCCACGGTGCATTTCATTAACTTAGAGATTCAACATGATTCTCTTTGAAAATGGAATTGTCACTCAATTAAGAGAATAAGCCATTCATATATTAGACTATTTTCCCTCAGGAAATGTTCAGATGATATCAAGAGTCCTTAGAAAATGAGAATTTCAAGTAGAATCTTTGAACATATACAAAACCAGAGATAGAAGAGTTTGGACAACTAGGAAAGTATCGTGGAATAATATCTTCAAAATTAGGGCAGAAAAGGAAAGAGAAAATGAATCACAAGTAAGGACATGGGAGCCCTCTAGGGAATATCACAAGAAAAACCAGCAGGAGGAAAGAAAGAGAAAGGACTTTGCAAAATGACTCTTGGATCAAAACCTCTGGAAAGGATGAGTCATCTGCCTTAGTCAAGTACCAGGCCAGGTAACTAAACCAAGAAAATAGGCACTGCACTTTACATAATAGAAAAGTATATCTCTCTGGTCCTAGAGATGCTGTAGTTCATCAGTATAAATAGAAATTTCCAACCTATGTGTGTTGGAATGGACAATAGGCCATATGGCCAATGTTCAGCCATCTTGTCCAAGTCTGCACCTTTAAGTCTCTGTCTTTCCTAGAGCTTGCCTTTCACCAGAAACTAGATGACCCTGTTGTGGGTCAGCAGTTAGACTAAAGAAAGATAGAGATGGAGCAACCCTGTTATGGTTTAGCTGTTAGACTAGACAAAGAGGGAGCCAGATACCCTGTGTGGCAGGACATTATGACCCTGCCTAAAATTCCCTGTTTTGGGAAAGCCTGCAGCTGGGTTGCTATAGCAATATGCTTCCCTGCCTTCTGAACTATAAAAGCTGCTGTCTGGCTAATAAAGTTTGAGAGTTTGATCAATCAGACTTGCTTTCCTTTCTTGTGTCTTGCATTCTCAACAGGGAATGCAGGTCGGGTTTAGTTGAACCCCGCAGGTCGGGTCATATGTGTTCCCAAGAAACACATGCGAAAGGGCAGCTTCTCCACAAATGATGATGTAAGCTTCATTTGGAACTTGCATCTTAGCTCCTCAGCATCACACTGACCTACAGTAGGCATCCAAAACACACATGCTGTGTCAGGCAGGTTAAAGGTGGTTTTGGGCTATTGGCTTCGATGCTGTTTTCTTTTATGGTGCTGGCTGATACCACTAGCTGAAAGCTTACCCACTAGAAACAAACACAAACTCTTACGCATCCATGCCTCTCTTTGTGTGCATGACAAAGTCTACCCTGACATCTGCTAGCCGGGAATAAGACTACAGTGGATCTCACAGACTTTTCAGGGCTCTCTGACCCTCAGATCTGACACCCAACTGGTTTCTAGGCAACGACAACAACACACATAGGCCCCCTTTCCCATTACTGGGAATTTGCTTGAGCTCTCCTCCTTCTGGCCAGGTGGTTGTGGCTGTGAAGTCTATTTATTGTGAGGAACTTCCTCTTTCAAGCAAACCTATCAAAGTGAAATTTAATAAGTCTTCTTATGCAGTGTTGCTGTCTCATAGTTTTCTACTTTCCTTAATTGGCCTCCAAATCCCCCACAGACAGGTTTCAACAATCCTCCACATTTACTATGTAAACTTACAATCTTGCTATTCCTTATTCAGATCCATTCACATCACCCAATGGTCGTCTTCATTATTGCTCATCTGGCAGTCACTCTACTCTCTTAACCTTGTATTTTCTTCTTGACTTTGTTCCTCTTTGTCCACCCTCCACAGTGAGTGGATTGGATGAATAAACTTCACTCATTACAGCATGCCATGACATGTACCCAAACCCTGTGTCATTGCATACAAAGCCCTCTGTTCCCCCATCTCTTCATCCATAGACCCCCCACTTCTCAGTTCTTGTTTGACATCATATACCAAACCATTCCATGCCTTTGTAACTCAGTAAATTTCAGAAATGCATTTCTCATTACTCATTACCTGATAACTCCTGTCCACCTCTTATAGCTTAACTCAGTCAGATCCTCCAGAAGGCTTTTGTAAGCCATCAAATATAGGAGAGGAAAAACTATCTTTTCCTTCTACCTATCTTGGATTCACTGTCTGGGGACCCTACAAATGACAGTATCAAGAAAAAAATTAAAGGTTTATTTATATAAGTTTTATGTGGCACAGGGGACTTATGCCCGTCTATGGGGCTGAAGACATAAATAAATAGTTTATATATAACTATATACATAACTATATATATATATATATTTGTATTTATAACAGGGCTGGTGGGCTGATTCAACCTGTGCCTGACAACCTGAGTTCCAGAACCCAGAGTTTACCTGAACCCTCCCCGACAGACAGACACAAACACAGTGGCATACACCCCCGCCCAAAATATACACAAGTAAATAAATAAATGCAATTTTAAAATGTTTTTTGAAAAGTCATATAACCAAATGGTAATAACCCAGGGAAGCCCCCCGAGACTGATGGCTCAGATTCTGCTCTGTATCCTTGGTGAGAAATAAGGATGTACCTTTCTTCTGCATAGAGCCTGTGGCACTTCTCAGCTGAGGGCTCTGATTTAGAGAAGGGTATGTTTCCACGCAAGCTATTTCTCAAGTATCACCAGTTAAGTGCCACAATCTGTAGGACTGTATCCTAAACCATGTCGCAAACACAGGCCAAGCACCCCTCACAGGTGTCCTTAACATCCTATGCAGGAGAAATGCCAGCGTGTGCTAACATGGTGTTGACGTTCAGTTGGTGTGATTTTCCCGTCCTGTTACACTCACAGCTGCTAGGGCCACAGCTAGGTTTGCGATGCACCTGTAACACCAGGCCATGAGCTCAGTCTCCTGAGCTGCTAAGCAACCATCTCATAGGAATGGGAGGCTTTTTGTGCATTCACTAAACTACAAGGAATCTTCCAAACATCAACCAATTCCACCAGTGGGATATGCTTTTAGATGAACAAATTCAAAGAAATTCCATGGCTATGTAAAAAAAAAAAACAAAAGCTTTATTTCCATGGTGAAGGAAATTCATTTCCTCACCCACTAGCACAGATGTGTAATAAACACCCACTCCAATATCAATTCACATTTTAAGTTATCTTTTATTAAACAATTGCCACTATAGGTCCATTGATACAATTTTTTCCCTGCCTGCTTTACATTTTTTAATCCGTATTTACTGACTCCAAATGGGCTAGTTAGCAAAACCCATTGAGTTGATAATTAACATCTTCTGTTGTGTAATCACACGCAATAAATCCAGCAGTCTAGGATTTATTGCCCCAAATGCCTTAGAATAAATCATCAAGCAGAAGGCTGCTTGTTCTTTTTAAAACTGGAAAAATAATCTGTGCTTCAGAACAGTGTTCTCTGTTGCACGTAGAGATGTTTTCTCCGAGTTGCTAAGATAATAAATGAATGTTGCTAAAAATAAGTGGCTTTCAGCTAACCTGGAGGATCAATCTTTAATACAACAGTTAAGAAGCAAATCCTTAGATATGACTAGTTTTAGCTGTAACTAGGATTCCCCAGCCTGCTGTTCATACACAAAGGCCATATTTTTTTCTGTGAAGTGAATTAAATTTTGACAGCATCAGATGCAGACCATGGTTTACCATGGTCCTCTCTCCTGGTATAGAATGGGGGCAAATTAAACTGCCAAGTGTCCTTGCATCTCACAAGTGAGAATAAAGTTAAACTATCACAATAGAGGAATCATATCAAGAGCCATTAGGTAGTTAGAGGAACAATTTTCATGTTTAAAAATGCAATAAAAGATTTTCCTAATGTAAGTCAGCAACACGTATGCTTATACAAAGTCAAATTATTTTAATCTTCTAAAAATAGAAGACATCTCAACATCTTAGTAAAATTACCCCCTAAGCCAATCATAGAATATTTACAGTTTTATAACTAAGTCTGTGAAATGGTAAGGGCTAACAAACCCTTAAAAACATAGAGTAGAGAAACAGAGATAGAGGAAGGCCATGTGGAATATTTGTCCAAAGCAAACTGCTTTGTCATTAAACTTTATTCTTCACAGCACAGACTCTTGAGGACCATGTGCACCTATTATTATATTTTCCTTTCTCCCCTGACCCACTATCATGGTCTTAGCATCTAATTGGGCTCTTCTCCTTCCTTTATATTGTTTCTTTGCTGCAGTCATTCACTATGTCAGCAGTTTTCCTCACAGTGTTTGTCCTATGGGCGATGAGGAATGAGACAGCTGAGAACAAGTCAGAGCTACCAAGAACTCCACAAATCAATGTGGTGTGCGATGACACATTGGTCCATAGAGAGAATGAGCCAGAGCTTCACGGAGCAGATGGATTAAACCATTACCAAAGAAGTAAGGCCCAAGGAAGCCTGGGTGAATGGGCTTCCCAAGTAGAAGGAGGACAAAGATGGGGAGGTAGGGAAGACGACCAGGTGGGAGGGTAGGTAATTTTATATGGATAGAAGATTAAATACAATAGAAATAGTGGGAGGTATGAAGATGGAAATACAATCCAAGGTTAGATCCTTAACTTTGCACAGAAATGCAAGGTAACCTGAAAGGGGGAGGGGGGTGGGTGGGTTTCAACACTAAATCACGTAGGTGGTCACCCTACAGAGAAAGCTCTGCTGTGCTATCCCTAAAATGGATCGGCAGTTCTCTGCAGGGAGGAGAGGAACAGAAGAATCTCACCAAGTACGGAGGGGATAATTACTTATATCACAGAGTATGTACTATGCTATCCTTTAAAGCAAGGATTCCAGTTCATTGCAGAGTTCTGAAGTCATGTGTGTTGCCATAGACATTCTGATAAGAAATAGATTAGAACCATTACAGCAGATGCTAATGGAAAATACTGTTTCATGGTGTTCATGTTGGACAGGCAAGCACGTAAATATGAATTATTACTGTTGGTGGAGGTTGGAGAAATCTATATCAATTCTGCCATTGACATATTTTAAATTCTAAATTTATCTCTATCTTTGTTCTTTCTCGACCAATTGCTTTCTCGCTGTGATACTCCTGATTTATGACATTGAGCAGAAGAGGCTGATGACCATTGCTGGAGACTGAGCTGGCTCTAACTATCCTAATTGCAGAACCTAATTACCATCTGGGTGCACATGAAACATATAACGCACTCACAGGGCAGTGGGGAGAAAGCCTCATAGGGAATCCCCAAATCAGTCATCTCTACTTGCTTAAGACTGCCAGCAAGCAGAAAGGAGCAAATAAGTCTCTGAAAACTTTAACGCACATACTCATGGAGGAAGATGCCTCCATGAAGATCAACTCATATTTGCAGCTGTCCCATCATGTCCACAAAATTAGAGAAAACCCATACTGCCCTGCCAGACACGCAGGAGCAGAGCATGCTCTTGTGGATTATGTCAGCATAAATGCTGAGTGACACTCTAGGCTTTGAGCATTGGCTATTTGTCCAGTCAGCACAATCTTTATACCTTTTTTAGAAAGCAAATGGCCATTTGAAAAGCTTCTACAAACACTCCTGCCTGGCCTGGCACAGGGTTCTGTATTTGAATGGATCGCTCTGTGGTATGAGACAGTATTCAGAACAGATTTACCCTGCTCTTAAAAAGATTTAAACCTGCTTGATACTACATGCATATTTTTTTTAATTCAAAAACTTTAATTTAGCTACAGCCATTTCCAACCATCTGTCTCTCTGAGTGAATATAGGATTGCATATATTAGATTTTAAAGAGAGTAAGTTTTGGCAGAAAGAATTGTAAAGCGGTGGATGAATCATGGCACATAAGGAGTGACTAAATATGCAAAGTAGCAATTGAAATGAGCTCTTCTATCGTCTTTTCTTTATTAGGATGCCCTATTACATGTCATTTTTCAAGTTAATATCAATTAAACCGCAATGTTGCAAAATATCAGGACAGCTGCACAGATGTAACTTCTTCAGTTTGAGTAACAGGTGATGTTGTTGAGGAACTCTGCAAGAATTTTGGAAATCATGTGTGGTCACCTTCTATCATTTCTTGAAATAAAACAAACAGGAGAGTGAGTTTCTCCCAGAGAGTTGAAATTTGCATATTATGTTTGTGACTTAATGTATAGTGTATGATTACATTGGATGTGTATTTAGTCATGGTCATGGTTCTAGAGGACTTGGATTGTGTAAAAAATAATCTAGTATTTCATGGATAAAATCCATACCTTAGTAATGCCTGTGTGTATATTAAGTGATAGCTGAGGTCACATCTGAATCCATATTTTTAATATGACACATGACCACATTATAAGAATGTGGATGTTCAAGGAGCAATTCCTGGTTATATATGAGCATGTATCCACATAGGCGTACCTACAGTTACTAACTCCAAATCCTCTGGGAGAATCAAACCATACTTCTTCCCTCAGCTCCAGTCTCTGCTGTACAAATGACTCTTTACACAAAGGTAAGGGTTGGTCAAGAGAAAAGTGAGATGACGTGCCTGAAGTAAGGGAAAAAAGATCCTTGAATGTTTGATGAAAGTCCCTCAGTCAAGGCAAGAAAAGTCATATTACTTTACAAGCCAATTGCTGTAAGTTAAATTTTTGAAGCATTTTATTTTTACTTTTTAAATTTTATAAACTTTATTAGAAAAAAACTTTAAAACAAATAAAAACATTATGCACAAAATTAACCAGACCCAAAGTCTGGATGAACCTCTCTACAGTTAGCATAGGCATTCCAAACAGAAGCTGAGGAATTTCCCATTAAATTTTATACCTTCACTATCAAATATATTTTATGTACTTAACCATTGCCCAAACCAAAAGCTCCATGACAGAATTAGAAATGGGAAAACTGTTAGCTTCATTTCTTCTTTCATAACTCATGTCCATTACCTGCATGCAGTTCTTCTTTCTCCCCTTATATTTAGTGTTCCTTTTCTTTACATTATACCATACTGACATGTGCATATATTTACATATAATCATATACCATTGGCTAGATTCTGTGTATGATAAAGAAACATGTGGTCTAAAATTAAAAATTTAAATCAACCATCAAATATTTTTAAATCAACTTTTTGGTGCTAAGATTTAGAAGCTCATGCACTTGAATCCACGATACTAAATTTATCTTTATGTTAATTCAACCAAATGACAACTTACGAAGGCCCTATCAAATAAAGGCCCTGCTCTGAGTACACCATGGTATACTTTATATAAATGATCAAAATAAAGCCTGTCTCAAGAAATCACAATATGATTGGGTTGGAAAATTCTAGCAACACAGCATGGAAAAATGTGCTAACGACATGAGGTGGCATGGCACACTGCTGACAGCGTGCTGTAGCTGGAACATGGACTGGGCTTTGTGAAGGAAGCGCTGCAGCAGCCAGACACTGACATGTGCTGAGGATGGGACCTGGGAAGCTGTGTGAAGGGGGAGCAGTAGGAGGCAGTCACAGAAGTAGGGCCTGTGTCTTCAGGACAGCACAGCTTAATGAGACTGCAGCATATGTTTGAATGGCTTTTGGGGCCAGAGTGTCAACAGGCAAAGAAGCTATACTCTTAGGCTGTAAGTGACCCAGGGCAATTATTTGTGCGGTTTTGGTCCTATTGAATTGCAAGAGAAAAATATATATTTTAAAAAAACTTTTAATAACCTTGAAAAATTCAAGCACTTATACATTAATTCAATGGCATCTAAGTCAGTGTGCTAACCAATGCCAGCAACTCAAATTAACACTTCCTTACATATCACACCTTTGCTTTACAGCATGAAAACGTGACAAATTAAGCTTCAAAATAGATCCCCTGGCATGTCTAATACAATTCTTTGCATAATATAAGGATTCAGGGTGTGAACTCTATCTACCAAGTTATCTCATAGTTTTCTGTTTCTCATGCTAGAAACAGAGGATAGTTGGCGGTGGGGGTGTACAGGCATATGCCTTGGAAATGGTACAGTGGGTGCAGTGTCTGCTTTGTGGAAGATAGACCAGGCGACTATTCCCCAGGTACAATGGGAGATAGTGATTACTGGATGAACAAATAAATCAATGAAGCGATGGTATAGCCCACTAAGAACAATTATGAATGGAATCGGCTGCAACATGTCATCATCATCATCGTCATCGTTGTCATCATCATCATCATCATCATCACCACCACCACCACCATCATCATCATCATCATCGTCGTCGTCGTCATTATTTTGTAGCCAGAGTCTTGTTACATAGTCCAGACAAGCCTTTAATTTTTTAATTTAGCCCAAGGAGAACTGAGGTTCTGGAGCCTCCTGCATTAGCTCCCTGAGTGCTGGAATATAGGCATGCGTCACCACATCCAGGGTTCTTGTTCGGTGTCAATGACGGCTACAAACTGTTAAGGTTTTGTCATCTACCCCTACGGCTTCTACACCATTCCTACAGCTGACCTGAACTCAGTGAGTACTTGTTGAATAGACAAACGTACAAACGAAGGAATGAATGAATGTTACAACATGAACAGTTAGGAAGGAAAGGAAATAGACGCAGATCACTGCTTTTGATGGTTCAGTTTGACACCAGCACGCATGCTGGTGTTAGTCCCAAGTTCACAGCAGGACCCGAGCAGAGGAGCAGCGTTGACTAGTACATAGAAGTTCCTAGATCCTTAAATTAGGAGAAGAAAAAAAAAAAAAAAGAATGCAACAGTTACCAAATAGTGGTCTGACACGTCATGATCAAGTCCTCACTGGAGGGAACACCTGAAGCATGGTATCAAACTGGGTGCAGTGATGCATTTAAGAGGAGGAAGCAGGAGGTGGGTAAGCACTACATTGCAAATCGGAGGCCAGCCTTGAACACATAAGCCCCTCCCAGCCGCCAAAACGCAATATCAACAATTATTAATCTCATGTTCAATTGAGTTCCTTCACCCCTGGAAGTCAATGTTTGTATTGAACATACCAAAATAACAAAGTGAAAAATTAACCCTCTAAGAACTGGAATCCTAACTGAGATTTATTCCTTTAAGTCTTGTCATGGCACAAGGAAGTGTATATTCTTATTAATTCTGCTTTATAAGATGAAGTGAATAGGGCACAGGCAGAGAGCGTAACTTGTCAAGGTTGAATGTCTAGGAAGTGCTCAGATTGGGTTTGAACCTGAGTTCCTAGTCATGTTAATCCATTCTCAATTAACCATGACTACTTTACGCTTTTCTTCTTACGTCACATCAAATTTCAGAACAAAAGAAGAGCATGAAGAGTAAAATATCAATAAAACTGAAATCTGTTTGGCTGACAAATTCGAATAGGGAAATGTTGAGAGAAGTGAGTGTTGCTTTTTGCTGACAGACTCTTAAGTCCTAAATTAATATTTTGACCAAAATTGAAAAACTGCTAGAGAAAGAAATATAATTTTATCATTACACACATTTTATTGTTAAGAAATCCAGACCTGTAAGCTCATTCTTCTAAGAACCTATTTTCATCATGATGCTGATAATAATCCCTATGCATTAACTACCCTAGCACAAAAGCAAACATTCTTTCAGGTGCTCCTGAGTGGCAGGACATCTTTAAAGCAGATGCCTAGTTAGCTGTTATCACCAGGATAGGCAGCTCTTATGCCAACCCTTCTCCCTTCCAATGTCTTTTTATAATTAACTAGAAAATGGCTCCTTCCTTTGCCATGAAATGGCATCAAGGAGCCACTGACATAAAGTGAGGCTATGTGACTGGCTTTTGCCAATGAAATGCAAGCCAGAAAACTTGTCATGGGTTACTTCACAAAGGCTCTGTATATCCGGTATGCAATGTTGCCGCAGTGAAGGGAGGATAGTTCAAGATGAAGCCTTTACGTTTGGGGTTTGGAGTGCATATGATGAAAGGGTCCTGGCTGACCCACACTGTGAGATGAAGCCTCTACATTTGGCGTTTAGAATGCATATGATTATAGAGTGCACACTGCACATGAAGCACGTGCAAGAAAAGTCTTCTATTGTTGCTTTGTTGAAGAATGTAGAATACAACAATTTCTTATTATATGATCATACAGCCTGACCTGATCAGTACAGCCCATGGCCCAACTCCATCCCAGTGAGCCAAGATTCTGGTTACTCTCATTTTCCTTGAGTTCTGGAAATTGCCAAGGTCACTTCTTCCCCTGCCCCTGGCTGTGTGTGAGATGTCCCATGAAGGTGGTGTAAATATTTCTAGGTCTAAAGGAAACTCCAATTCCCCAAACTTCAAAAGCCAGTCCAAACATCCAGAACTGAGCTCAACCTGGAGGATTTCTGGTAGTTAGATAAAAGCTAGCATTCCTCAGGAACATGTGAGCCTGGTTCCCCTTGACCAAAAGGAATCATTTCTCTTATCTAAGGCAGAAGGGACATATGGTTATTGGTGGCATAGTTCACGTATCAAACTCCATGCTGGCCTCTAGACTCTGTTATGCATTTCAAAGTCCATGCTAGCATCCTGCCCATCACACCTCCTTCTCTGCCCCGAGCTCTTTCCACCTCACAGCCTTCTCTCCACCCGTGTAACCCTTCTGTTCTCAAAGTGTTTGCTCACGCTCTCCCTCTGGGCTCTGCTCCTGCTTTCTGCACCATTTTCTCCATTCCTTACCCTCTGCTATTCTCTCGTCTCGCACAGATAGCCCTGGCCTTATCCAGTCTGATGGATATTAGTCTATTTCTTTCTCTCTCTGCTCTGGATTCTTGCAGATGCCTCTAGCTGTTCTCTCTTGCATATCCACGATATAAAAAAAAAAATCTTCCCTGAAATCATATCATAGAGCCTTCATGTCAGTTTATACTGACATTTCAGTTTATGAAACACATAGTCATGCAGTTTAAAGCAGCTTCAGTTTTGTGTTTTTCTTTAAAGAGCTGAGAAAATACTCTCCACTTGCAGCTCATATTTACCTGCCCAGTGTATCAGAAAGGAATCATGAAGTTGACCATATGTCCCTAGTGTCCTCACTCATGTTTTAAAAGTAAAATTTTGCTAATATTCTTGAAGTACCTAGCCTTCACACAATGTAGCAAAGAAAGAAGACACTAGGGGAGTGTATTTCTTCCTCCCCAACAAATCCTTTCCCCCCACTTTCAACAAAATTTCTAATTTGTTGTTCATCATGGGTAGGTATTTATATTTATTTTAGAAAACTTCAAGGGAGCTGAGCACAGTTCCCCTTTATAACGAATGATGTGAGTTATGGGATTTCCCCCTTGTCTGAGGTGCTGATTACTTTTCAGCAGGATTTTGAAAATATTAAAAACCTTGAAAGAGAGAACAAGGAAGCACGTAAGGCTAAGCCCTCCTCTTAAACTGTCCCTGGGTGGTCTGTGTTTACGTGGGGAGATCTAGCTTGACATTTTAACTTAGGTAAATAGATTCCTGCCTTCCTCTGGGCCTGAAGCATTCAAACAAGGAGTATCCTCTTTCTCGCTGGGAGTAACCTATACCTTTCCAAGAGTGAACAAAGTCACACATATAAAGGAAGCAAGCAGAGAAAGGTTTTGTTATTCTTCTTCCACAAAACACGGCATTTCCCACAACCCTTTGCTGTTTTGACACCAGCCGGGTGCATGGTGTAACAGGAGAGGCAGGGCATTTAAAAAGAGGACACTGTCTAAGCACACATTTCCCCTGGGCCTGTTTCTTTTTCAGTGGCCAAACTCCACTAACTACAGACATTCCATAATTTCTTTTTGAGACTCTCAGATCATGTGTACTTCCACAAAATGTTAACATTCAACAGCTTCATACATTTTAAAACAATTCTATATGTTGCACTATAAAATCTTAACAGAATTCTAGAGGAGAGACCATAGTCTAATTCAATTATTAAAATCTAAATCTTGTTCAACAACAACAAAAAAAATTGGGCATAATTTGTCCTAAGCTGAGCAGACATTCTAGCTTATATTCTGCAAAGTAAACTGTAGACAAAGGAGATTAAATGTTCTGTCATCATTTATTCATTATCACTATTTCAAATATACTCATTATTATGACTTCACACAGGACATTGTAATAAAATATCAATCCAATAATGAATCATAACTTTTCTTCATCACATTAATCTTACATCAAAGTACTGAACTGATCAGTAAAGAGTATCATATGGAAAGCCAGAGCAAAAGAACTAGTCTAAGAGAGATTGGTTAGTAAAATCCCTGGTGTGAAATTATGACTAACTTGAGGTCAGTCCCTTGGTAACTACCTAAAAAGCCTAGGATAGTAGTGCAAGTCTATAACCCCAGTGCTGGGGCGATAGAGACAGGAGGGTCTCTGGAGCTCTCCGGCCAGCCAGAGGTAGGCTCCATGTTCAGGGAGACACCCTGACTCCAAACACAGAGGCTTGAAAAGACTGAGGAAGATGCCCAGTTGTTGGATCTTGCTGTTAAGGTCAGAGTCGGACTCCTTTTCTCAGCTGGGTTCCCTCCTCTCTGCCTCCTCTGGGGAAACCTCAGATCCTCTAAGGAGTGTCACATAGCCTTCAGGGAGATTACAGGCCCAACCCTTTCCCAATAAGAAACCTTTCAGGGTACACCTGGGGAATTCCTGGAAATACCCTCCCCGTGTTAATGAGATGTCCTGGTACCTTAGATTTCAGCCAATGACATTTTCCCATACCTCTAACCATACCTGAAGTTATTCCCTCAACGCCCCTCCAACCCCACTACCCATAAGATGATTAAGTACGGCGTTCCCTTGCTTATGATAGGACTGTGCAACTGCATGTAAATGAAGTATCCCCGGCACCTGTAGCCGCAGCGAATCAAACACGTTGACCCCTGTAACCCCTCCCACTACCCAAGGTTTATAACGTCCCTGATTGATGAAATAAATGCTCTCTCACTCCCTTCCTCCACCACGATCATCCGAGACTCGCTGCTTCCTCGCTGTGGGCACAAGTTCCTGACTCACCATGCTGGACAGGTTCACATCTCGATCGCCACCACTGGTCACCCTGGTAGCTGCCTCCAAAGTTTGCCAGAAGAGCTGAGATTCCATGGGCTTTCTCCTTTCCCACGCTCCCCCCCACACCTCCCCCCCACCCCCACCCCCCACCCCCGCCTGCAGTTCATCTATAGTGGCGGGTTACTGGCTGTTCCAAATAGTCAGGCCAGGCGCTCATTATGCCTGGCTTCAGAGTCCTGAGCTCCCTGCTACTACCTACCTGGCCTGGTGCTAGCAGCCCAGATGAAAGAGCAGTAACACTTACTGCAGAGAAATCTTTTCTCCTGCACCTCAGCTGAACTGGAGATGTTCTGGCATGGATCTCTGTTCTGTGTTCCACCCTTTTCAGCTAAGAGAGGAAGAAGCTTTGACCCAGTGCTTCACCGTTTTCTGCCCTGAAGCCAACGGAGCTCAAACCGGAAGGAAGAAGTGTGTACTTCCTTCAGGGCAGCATTCAGGCCTCATGGGAGACATGTAACCTCACCCAGTACCCTCGCTCTTTAGCCTCTACACATGTGTGCACACCTGCACACCTAGTACATACATGTACATTGTACCAACATGTATTCTTTGTTCCTGTCTCCCTGTACCTCCATGTATATCCATCTCTGCCTCTCAAAAGAATTAGCTTACGGGATTCACAGAGGAAAAACGTATACCATAAATAATCCTGCCTGCTGTTTCCTGAACAGAAAGTTCCCAAGACTCCTCTTGCCGCCGCAGAGACACACAGTATGACTGTGATGGAGGGAGGCAAGGCTTCCAAAACCCTAGGCATCGCCAGGCCCAAATGCACACTGGGACCAAACTCACAATGGATACTACATTTCAGAAAGTGATTTTTTTTTTTTACTGAACATATTAAAATGGCTTAAAGGAAGGAATACAGCCTTTTAAAAAATTGAGTGGGATTTATTCTGCCTTCTATTTCAGATCAACTAAATCCTAGTGTGAGTTTTCTATATGTCAGAGCCTCTCCTGGGAGACTGAAGGACATACTGGAGAATTTGTAGTCTGAAAAGGAAGCAGGCACATGCATTAGTAAGTGTGAGCCTGCCCTCAATTCCTCTAATATAACCACAAAGGACAAGGCACCTGGCGCCAGTAACTGCACCACAGCATAGAGCACCTGGCCACACAGAGTTGTCTGTGAGGAGCATGGAGAAGGAGAAGCTAAGGGCACTAGTCTGCAGCCTTGCAGCTTCTGTGGGTCTGCTCTCCCAGAGCTGGTGTGCCAAGAGTGTGCCCTCCGCCCCTGAGGGGACTCCATTCTCATCTCCATTTACAAAGGCACTTCTTCCACACTGCTGAAGAAAATAAGAAATACAAGAAAGAAGGGAGAGAGGGAGGGAGGGAGGGGAGGTGGGAAGGAGGGAGGGAAGGCGGGAAGGAGGGAGGGAAGGAGGGAGCGAGCGGGGAAGGAAAGCAGGAAGGGAACAAGAGAGATAATGAGGAAGGGAGGGCCAAATTTTACTGAGTTTGATCCCTTTGTTAAAGAGACCTTCTAAATAGTTGTTAGGGTATTTATATTTTATATTTATATTTATTTTATATTTATATTCACGATGCCATTATTTTAACTTTAAATGCCAAAGTGTATGATATTCTGAAAAATCACGTTCCATATAATTTAATTATTTCCTTTTGCCTCTGTGGGTGTGTGTGGTGCATCTGTGTGGTGTGTAGGCATATGGCTGGCATGTGCATACATCCTAGCACACACAGAAGTGAGAGGATGGCATCTGCTGCCCTGTTCTACTAATTTCTCCTTTATTCCCTTGAAAGAAGGCCTCTCACTGAACCTGTAACTAGGTTGGCAGCCAGCACTCCTAAGAATCCTCCTGTCTTCAGCCCTTACAGTGCTGAGGTTACAGGCGCGTGATGCCTTCATCCAGCTTTTTATGTGTGTTCTGGGAATTTGAACTCAGGTATTCATGGTTGCACAGCAAGTGCTCTCATCGACTGAGCTACCTATGCATCCCTCATAGTGATTATTAAAATCCATTATGAAAAAAAAATTAGATGCCAACCAAAAAATCGAAGAAGTGGTGACAGAATTAAAAAATAAATTCTTTAGGCACAGCGATGGTAGTGATTGCCTTTAATCCCAGCACTTGGGAGCAGTGGCAAGTGGGTATCAGTGAATTCAAGGCCAGCCTGGTCTACAGGGAGAGTTTCAGAACAGCCAGGGCTACACACTGAAACCCTGCCTCGAAAAACCAACAATCAAAAAAATTCTTTAAGAATTATTACGTTAAATCATAGTGACGCTTACAGGGCCATGCTCATGTGGTGGCGAAGGACACAGCCACACACTAAAGTATCTCGGGTCTGTCTCTTTTGTTTGTTGCAAAGAAGCCATTAACCGTAGCAGAAACGCTTTATGTGTTCGCCATCGCAGTAGCCATAGCTTTTCCATAGCATAAAATAAAACAATGGGGGTGAACTATCAGAGTACTGCAAGAAAACAGCAGAGTGTAAAAACACTAAACCTTCAGCAGGATCTTGAATGTGCGTTCCCCACCCCACCCCCATTTCTCCATTTCTCTAACATAACTTCAGGGTTAATGCGTATTGCAAACAGAGCACTGAGCATGCGTGGAAAGTTCAAGGCCTCCCAGGATTTAGTGCAGGGTTTGTGTTCCAGACCACAGCATTATTACTGTAGCAAATAAGTCCCAGAAAGTGGGGGAACCTGGAAGGAAATGGCGTCTTTGCAACCGAGTCTTGCACTGCTGCCGTCCTGGGCAGACAGTCTTGCAGCTGGGTTAGGGGAGGGTTGTTATATTCTCCAAGACGCCTAGAGACGCGTGAAAGTCACCTGAGTGAGGCTTCATCTTGACTCAATGAAAACAGGCCACACGGAGAAATGTACAAGTTCTGTGCTCTTTCTGACAATACGTTCAAGCTTTTCCTATCAGCATGTGAGCATGTCCTTGAAGGACGCTGAGTGGCCCCATAATAAAAAGCTACATTAGTGTCAGTACTTTCGGCAGACAGGGAAAGAGAAACAATGAGACGTGGTAGGAAGGGAATGAATGAGCTTCGGAGTTAGGCTGATCAGTGTGTGAAATCTAGCACTTCCTTAGCTGGCCTCAGGTAGCCTGGGACAAGTGGCTGGATTTTCTAAGCATCTCCTTGTTTATGTAAGAAGATAAGAGCATCTGCCTTACAGGATGTTAGGGCAATTTGATGAACTACTGCTGTGTCAGTAATAAAGCTCCAACTGTGTCCCAGGTAAGCACCAGAAAAATGGTCCAATGCTCCAGCCATGGCCACTTCTGGGGACATCACACTCATGTCAGACGCTCCTGACAGACACCTGGACTCTAGGGAAATGCCAAAATTATGACGGATAGGAACATCGTTTTTCTTGGCTAGCCCTGGCACAATTTTTTTTTGTCTTTATACATTTCAGCAGTGACTTCTGTATTTACACCCCTTCCTTAAGGACCAGTGGTTCTTATATTTAAAATACCTATGCAGATATGCATAAAATATTGCATCAACATTACTGGATTCAATGCCCACCCCAAATCTTCATGTGCCTCCTGTCTATGGACATAAAGGGATCAACTCCAATGATGATCATGATGATGGTGGTGGAGATGGTAATGATGATGACATAATCATCATCATCATCATCATGATCATCATCATCATCACCATCATTATCAAATAGAACCAGGGAGACTATGTACCTACCAAGGATCACTTGCACACTAGTATCTAGGCAGTGTAGTCTACACTGTGGCAAGATTTGCTTTGACATTCTCATGTCAGCCTTCCTATACAGCAAAGCAAAGGAAATAATCCAGGATGCATGGGTGTGGAGGAGGGGAACTTAAAATATCAGTCTGTTCATTGTTTGCTCTAGCAAAGTACACAAACAAATTCATGGCTCCCATTAGCTAGGTAATATAGAAACCATACATTTTTCATAAAAGGAATCTGTGGTCAAGGGAGCAGCAATTTACACAGTATGAAATCCTTGACTGGGGTGAGGGGTGCATTCAATGTTTTCTTCCAAAGGGTCAGTAAATGGAGCTCAAGTTTATGGTGCCATTCACAGCCACTTGGGCATTGGTCTGGTGCTGTGTATTTTAATGCTATTGCTGACCCTGTTCAGATGAGCACATTCTCGCCATACTCCTGTACTTGTTATGTAAACTTTGATCCGCCTAATTAATAAAATTAATAAAAAATAATAATAAATGCTGAAGCTTAGGATTTGGCAGAATAGAGGAGGGTGAAGTTGGGGGCTGGAGGTCCCAGAAAAGGCAAGCAAAGGAGAGAATGGACTTTATTCCAGAGAAGATAATAACGTAAGTAGTTGGGACCTTGAGTGGGAGACAGATAAATTGATAGTCGGATAATAAATTAGTTATTATGTTCACCTCTGTGTTTAATTCTGAATGGTCATAGTCTTAATGTGTGGTTAATTGGAGAAATTATTGATTAATAATAAATAAGATTTTACTAAATATATGACTGAATATTAATTATTAACATTCATCAACAGTTACTAATCAGGTGACCAAAACTTGGACTACTCTTGTGGCTTCAAGGGTAATCTAAGGGAAAATGTTGTCAGGGGAGTGGCCATGGAGAAAGTAGACCCGGGCAGCCCCAACAAGCCATGGTAGGCCACTTACCCCTGACACACCAGCTAAAGAGATGAATGATAGCACAAAGGACATTTGCTCAGTGAAAAACAAATAAAGGGACTCAGTGACCCCCAACTTTCCCTTTGGGGTACTGACAGGTTTTGGTTTACTTAGAGGCAAGAGGTAGGCAGAACTGAGCAATAGTACTACCAACTCATCAGGAGCCTCCAGTTTTAGCCCAAGGTCAAAACCGTGTGAAAACAGTTCCTCCCCTGATTGCTGCAGGACTTCAGTCTTTCTCTTGCCCTTGCATAAAGTGTTTCGGAAACTTTTAAGTAGTTGGTGTGAATCATTTCAATAGTCTGAGAGCCCAAATGTCTCTTAAAGACCCAGGAGATGTCTCTGAAAGATCTCCTGCCAGGACAGTTACATTCTACATTTTATTATTGTTGTCACAGGGCAATAACCAAAATAGACAGGTTTTGGAGTAGACCTGCCAGGCCTGATTAGAATCCCATCGCTACCATTTACTAACCATAACCTCTTTATATCACTTAACACGGTTTTATGTTTAAGTGGTCTCCAACTTGTGGAGCTAACTCAAGGACAAAAATAAATAAATAAAAATAAATTTTAAAAAATAGAAATAACAAGAAAAGAACCTACTACCCAGGATCTGAAATTAAAGCAGCCAGAATGACTTCATAGTCTGGAAATGTGGTTATAGATGGAGGCCTGGGTTTCAATATGAACACCCTAGACACTTAACTTAGGTAACCTTCACATCTTTATGACATAGTTCTTAAAAAGGATTATAAGCAATGCCTGTGTCGTGCATTTTCCAGTGAGTATTTTTCTTTAATACAAGTGAGAAGATACTCAAAATAGAATTCATGAAAAATGTTCAACACATTGTAGCTGTTCTTATCAGCTTTGGCTGGACTTAGTGAACACGGTGTGAAGGGAGTAAAGCAGGAAGAGGAGATACTCGGTTTTCCACGGGTGTCTGCGATCCCTTCATTTGATGCTTGTTTAAGTGACAAAAAGAAAGAGAAAATTATGAGCGTCCCATAAGGCTAAATTGTAAAGCCTGGGCTGCTAGACCAGCCTGGGGTTAAGAGCCTGACATTCATTTTACACTATTGGCCTACATAGCTGTCTGAATATGCACAGAATGTGTGGGTTTCTTAGGAGTTGCTTGACCCACGCTGAACTCAAGGGGAAAAGTTCAGTAGATGTAGACACAGTGGTTGATATTTCAGGAAAGACAAGTGCTAGGGGAAATTCCCTAGTGCCTCCTCTCAACCAGAGAGCGTGCTAGCAGGAAGGCCCCTTCTACCAGCTCAGAAGCTCGTCAGAGACTAAACACAACAGGTCAGCAGTTTAGTGACTCTGCCCTATTCAGTCTGTACACTGGAGTTCTTCTCTTCTCTGCTCACCACCTTAACCATATCCTTCATAAGATACAGGCAAGCTTTTTAATGGACAACCAACCCATGGCATATAAGCAGTAGGAAAGGGGTCAGGGCAGGCAGTGGGCAGAAGCTGTGAACCAGTCCTCTCTACCTCAGACAGGCAGTCCACAAAAAAAAAAAAAAAAAAAAAAAAAAAAAAAAAAAAAGCCCCAGCATCCCAGAGATCCATGCAGGTGCACAGTTTCCAGAACCCCGAATCAAGACAGAGATGCACAAAATGTCCTGGGACAAGAGTAGTGCCCAAGCCTGGGCAGGCTGGCAAGGTGTGCATTGGACACTCCTGTACTGTGCTGCATGGTTTTTTAAAAGCCTATCTCCTGATCACTGGATCCTCGGATCTGACTGGCATCCTGAAGAGCTAGTTCCAGTGAAGAAAACACTGCCTTAGTGCTAGAACTGCCAGCTTTTGTTCTGCCGGAAATTATGGTCGGAAGAACAGAGATAAATCCGTTTCCTAGAGCAAATCTTTAGTAGTAGCAAGGTTGGCATTGTAAAAAAAAAAAAAAAAAAAAAAAAGAGCAAGTATTACATATTCTCAAGAGAACCCTAAGGATGCAGTTTGCACTAGGTGTTCCCATTTTAAAGTGACCAGTACTCTAATACCGATCCACACATTTCTCACCAATAACTTCCACAATTGCACCCAAGTATTGCAGGGACAGTTGTATCTATGCTGTTAGCTAAGGGTATCTTACACCGCTACTGGCATCTTTTACAGTCAGCTAAGCTACTTGCTAGTCTGCGATGTCTGGAAGCAATTCTTTCACAACTCTGAACTGTATGAAGTCTGTGATGCTCATTCTAAACACAACTCCAGCAAGAAAATGGCTGGCTACTTGTTCCTGCCTTAGGTGTGGTAGAGTCCAGGACAGCCAGCATTTTTATTCTGTTTTTTGCCTTTCCTTGCGCCTTCGGTTTCCTAAGCGATTCTCTTTCCTGGATTGGCCTCTCAGGTTAACCTTTCCTGAGGTAGAAGTCATAAGACTCCCCGTACACTCAGTTCCCCACCAGGGCTGCCAGGATCACTGCTCTGATGACGACTCGTAGCTCTGTATGGTCAGAGCAATTCCGGGTGGGAGTCGGGGAAGGAGAGCCAGGCAGCCGCGAAGGTGTTTACCAAAACACATCCCCAGTCGCACTTTTTTTTTTAAATCCAGCAGAGAGAGAAACTGGCATCTTGCACGAGTGTTTAATTAAAGCTCGGTTGGAAGTGCATTCGCCTCCTCCGACTTGGCGGGTAGCAACAGCATCCTAGAGCTTTGCAGACAGCTCGGAAATGTAATCAAACAGCATCCTTTCCCTCACTGCGTCTCTCCCTTCCCAGGGGCCACGAGCTGGTAGTCCACAGGGATGTGGACAGCACAGCTGCTGGCCTTCTGCTCCCCGAGAAGACCAAGGCAAGACACCTTGGCATGCCCCTCCCAGTGTACAAGGTGGGCTACAAGGTGATGACACCCTTGACCCTTCCTCCTCTGCCTGCGCTTCTCCGCTCCTGGGGAGCTCCAGCCAGGGGCATCAGAGTAGGAAGGAGATTGGGGAAGGGGCCCAGGCTGTACCCAGCGGTGGCTGCAGCAGTCGCCGCTACTGTGCGGTGCACGGCGGCTCCGGGTGACCTACGGATGCCGCCCGGGTGGAAGGCTGCAGAGGGGCGCGGAAGCAGCTGCGCGAAGACACTACCTCCCCCCACGGGTTACCTGGATGTTATCCGCGGAGGCTCACCGAGGCTCTGGAGGAGGCACGGGAGGACGGAGAGCGGCGGGCCCCGCACCAGCAGGATGTGCTGTCTCACGCTGCGCGGCTAGGCTAGCGCTCCTCCCGGAGCGATCACTTCCTCTCTCCTGAGCCTGACACTGACAGCTCCCAGCACCCAGGCTGCGGGGCTCGCCCCGCCCACGGCCCACGCCCTCCACGCCCGCGCCTCCCGCGGGAGGGCCTCCGCACAGCGCAGCACCGCCTCGGGCCAGCCTGGCAGCAAGGAGGGAACCCGGGGACAGTTAGTCCTGGGCCGCAGGCTGCGCACACCTAAATCACTGCAAAGGAGAGCTATGAGTGTGTGCTAAGCTCCTAATGACTTCCTCCATGGGCAACTTTCACTCCCAGACAGAGAAACTTTTAAGTCTTTTTAAAAAGAAACAGGCAAGCTTAGATCCATCCGTGCTGTACAGGTGCAGCTGAACCTAGACTTTCCCAGAGTTACACAAACGCACACACACATATGCACAGGTACACAAAAAATATATACATTATACTGTATAAATATAAATATATACACGTCTAAATAATATATACATGTATAGACACATACATACATGTATACATACAGGAATATATATAAAGATATGTACACACATACATATGTTCATATGTTCTATACAGTGTGTGTGTCTGTGTGTAGCTTATTTCCCTTTGTTTCTTGGATGTCCTGGCTTTTATAAATCTGGGTAACATTCTTGAATGTCCCCAAAGTTTACCATACTAGCCGTTATAAAACGGATGAAGTTTAGGCAGTGTGAGCCTTGAACCATTTTGTAGATGAGCTTTTCATTATTTTGCTTGAACATCCTGGAGATCACTGTGTGGATGAGATTGTAAATATGTGGAGGACATTTCACAGATACTTAAATATTTATAATTTTATAAGTTGGCGAGGGCCACAGTTATTTCAAGATAAGATCCATTACGAATACAATGTTTTATCTATCATTGTTTCAAATTTGTCTTCCTGGCTGGTCTTTTTTGATCATAGAAATAGTTAAAGCTAAATGCTTCTAGGTTGTAGAGATTCAAGATCTCCTAAGGGGGTGGGGGAATGCTATGTAATATATGCATTGCCATGTACTGGAAATGTTCAATGTAGGCCAACTGTATATGCATTTTCTTTTAAATTTTTCATAAACAAATATAGTAGAAAAACTCTGTGTGGCCTGTGTGATGCTTCATCTTGGTTGTCAGCCTAACTAGATGAAATCAACACGCCTCTGGGACCACCTGTTAGGCATGGTCTTCACCAGGTTGTGGGAAATGTTTCCCCACATATTCCCTTCTATTGCCTTCCCTCTGAGCTGGCAAGTTCATCTGTCTTGTTCACACCGTGTCCATCTCACCTACCCTGTCACCACTGCTGCCACTGCTGCTGCTGTTCTTCCACGTCATCAGAAGCCAGCTTCTCCAGCCTTTCCGAGTGAGCTGAAGACCAGTGGCTCTGCAGGCATGCCCCAGGCCCCTACAGCAGACTGGAACTGCAGAGACACCCAACCCCTCTTAACTGAGCCCTGCTGAGTTCCTGTTTTCTCTAGTATGAGGGCTGCCATTGCTTGGTCACCTACACTGCATCCTGTGACTTGATCTGATAATCTTCTTTTAATATTATATCCATTCACTCAATTCTGTACCTCTGCAGAACACCAAGTAACAGAGTCTGCAAAAGGAACTTGAGGCTCAGAGCATTGCAGACTACAGGAGAAACTTGGCTAATATTTGAATTCAGCACTTAACTCACCCAGGAACCTAATTTCCGTCTTTACCACACAACATTGTCCAGTGCCCACTACCTTCAAGGCATTGTGCTGGGCAAATCACAAGATTCAAAACTTAGGAGAATACGGTCCTTATTCTCCAACATATGATAGAAAATGTAATTAAAAACAATTGTGAATATGGTAATGTCTGAATAGATAGCTATTATTTCTAGCAGTAGAGATGAAGACGGGAGGACATTTCTAGACATAACATTCCAGAGGAGAGAAAAATGAACACAGCAATGGTAAGTTGGCCAGTGTTTTTAAGAGTGACAGATTCATGAAGAGCATGACTAGGTCCATAGCAGAGGCTGAAAACGTGTACTGGAGAGCCACTAAAGGCATTTAAGCAGAAAAACAAAAACAAACAAACAAACAACAACAACAAAGCAGCCCCAAACCTGGAAGAGTCATCTGGAGGTATGCACACAATAGAGATTGGATTTACAAGTAAAGGCTGAAGAGACCAGTCAGAAGTTCAATACAGAATTCGAGGATTTATCAAGTTCTAGCATTACCAATGTCCTAAAAGGTATGCTAAGCAAACATTAAGCCCTCCATTGAAAAATAAGTCATATTAGTTATTTCATTTTATTTCCTCAAAATTAATTCAATGTAGAATCTTGAAGAGGTATTTGAGCATTCTTGTTTATTGAAGCATTTTGTTATCTAGTAGTCAAAGAGTAGAAGCAACCCAAACATGTACCCACAAATGAAAGATTAGCAAAGTGTCATATATACGTGTGTGTGTGTGTGTGTATGTGTGTGTGTATGTGTGTGTGTGTGTGTGTATGATTACTATGCAGCCTTGAAAGAAAAATAGCAAATCTGTTGACTGTTATAAGATAGATGATGGATATGGAGCATATTATATTAAGTGAAATAATCAAGTCAGAGAAGGAAAAATATTTATGATTCCAATTATAGGAAATATGTAAAAGAACAAAAGTATAGAACAAAATAGGCAGGTAGTTTCCAAGGGAAAACTGACAGGAATCAGTAGAGAAGGTTTTTGTTTGTTTGTTTTTGTTTTGTTTTTGCAAGATGAAAAACCTTTTTGAATGATGGCTTAACAATGGGAATATATTTAAAATTTGTGAATTATACCCTATACTCAGTATATGTGGTTTTTTACAATAAAGAGGCAGTTATGAATGATTTTCATTGTCCAATATCTCAGTACAGTACAGCTATTGTGAGCCTGGAAATAGACATAGAATGAATGCCCATTCCTAGTCTCACAATATCTGCATAGCAGGAAGAGTTTAATTTGGCGAACTGTGCCTGAGTGTGAGTCTGTCATGGAAGGAGGACGTGGCAGGAGGCAGCCACAGCAGGCAGCTGGCTGATCTCATTTTGTCACACAGGAAGTCAAGGTCATGAATTGGAAGTGGGCCACGGCTATGAACTCTCAGAGCCCATTCCTAGTTATACATTCCCTTCAGCAAGCCTCCGTGACCCTAAACTCCATAACCTCCATAAACAGCGCTACTAACTGGGAACAAGTGATCAAATACATGAGCCTGTGAGGGACATATCTCATTCAAACCTCTTCAACAAGACTCTGCATGTTCTGTGATGATTAGTGTGCTTTGTAAGTGATTACCTATAGCTTGTATGACAATTTTTTTTAAATACTGCCTCTCCAATAGATAAGGGGCACTTCCATGTGATTCAGAGACTTCAGAATGAGAAGGAAAGGAAATCTTCTATATGATGAAAGTCTCAGATCCAACATCAACCCCTCACTCTCAAGTTAGAAATAAGTTCTCAAAGGAGAGGCTAAATAGCTAATGAGTAGGCTGGGAAATTTTTATTCACTGGCCAGGAAGAGGCAGTTTAGACTCCCCGAAGGAGACAATGGTATAGCTAAGTTCCCCTGTGGAATTAGACCCTGGATACAAACTTAAGCTCCCCTTACTTGCTGATTTCACAACTAGTACGTATGCAAATGTCTGGGCTCCTATGATACTCAAATCACCTAGGACTCTGAATGAAGCAATAACTTTGCCCTCTATGATATTTTAATAACTTAATCTATAAAGATGTTTGTTATAGTTCTTGCTGAGTCTTTAAAGCAGCCTACATGGAAAGTAGACTTTTTGTAACCTCTAGATTCAGTGTTAAAACTGTGATATTGCCAGATTTGAGAGACCACTCAGACTTTGATCCACTACTAGACTTCAAGACAAAGTCGTCTGTGTCAGAACACCTGTCCTTCATCAGTGCTGGACACAGGCGTGGCTCCGCACCTGCTCCCTTCCTCCTGTGTAAGTCCACTGCATGCAGGTCCAACAGTACTCTCACTATTAGATACCTAGACTCCCACCCATGCGCAGTCTCTTCTGCAAATCATTCTGCAGTTTATTGTACCTTGGCTCAAAGAAATAAAACTGAAAATTAACTTTACTGGTTCAAGGTATCTACATTACTAAAACAAAATGTGAATCCCCAGAATTAGCTGCTAAAATGTGAAGTGCTTGAGGTTGGGACGGTAGCTCAGTTGGTAGAGTGCTTGTGCAGCTGGCATATCAAGCCCTGGGTGCCATCCCCAACACTGTATGTGGTAGCACATTCCTGTAATCTCAGCATTTGGGAGGATCAGAAGCTCAAGGTTAACTATATAGTGAGTTAGAGTCAGCCTAGGCTACAAGAGAACCTACCCCAAAATAAATAGATTAAGTAATTACCGTAAAACGTAATATGCTTACTAAAGAAAACTGGCTACAAATATCTTACTTATAATTCAGATGATGTGTAACTTTATGCTAAGAATAAACACCCGTGAAGAAACTAATTTACACTACTTCCCCTATAAGTGCTTGTGTCTCTTCTGTTATAAAACAGAAGCAGGTTTGTTTGTTCAGATTCAAAACTCAATGTTCAGGAGTGGATGTGTATTTTGCGTTTGAAAATGTATTTAAGATACAAGACTGACTTACAGAGAAATCAGTGACTCCAACATTTAATGTAACTCCCAATTTTTATTGCCTGAACATTTTTTTTTCATGAAGAGACAGCATCTATGCTTGTAAATGGTGTGCAGAGGGATCAGCAGTAAATAAATAAACACCTGCAAAAGCATGCCCCAAACAATTGTTCCTGGCTGTGAAAGAATGAGCTGGGATGTCTGCTGTGTGACTAGAGGTTTTACTAAGTACTCTTTGGATAACTTCCAAGAGCGTCTCTAATTATACTGCAATCACTTATATTTGTCATAGAGCTGCATTATAGCCACCCATTTCCCCGCCCCCTTCACTTTTGCCTCCGTGTGCCCCTGTAGCGCCTTCTCTACCCTCCTGCTTGTGCTTCCTTCATCAGCTTCTCTTCCAAGGACGAAACAAAGCCAAAATGCATGGCCTTAATAATTCATATATAATGCAACCATGAAAATAACATATAGAGCAGCGAGAAAGAACTTTACACATGAGAAAAATCATTTAAATCATTCAAACTTATTGGCAACGATTGCAAAATAACGTATTTTTCTTCCTTCAAATTCACGTTCTGTCATTGCCTAAATGTAAACCTTTATTTCTCCCACCTGTGAAATTAGTGTGTATATTTATTATGTTTTAACGTATTACTTAATTACTTATTTTAAATTTCAATTACTATACACCAAAGAAAAGTATTCATCAAATAATTAATAAGCCACTTTTTGGATCATTGCTTTTCTAGATGGTCCCCTAGAAATATATCTTATAATTCTTGCAATCACTCCTCACAAAGAGTGATTGCAATAGAGAAGTGTGACGCCTGCCGGTTATAGTCTTTCGAATATGTTTTAAGTTGTCTGTATTTATTTATAGCTAACACATACACAATGTTATGGTGGCAATTCCAAGTAAATATATCACATGTGGGGTTTGTTTTTGTTTTTGAGTTTGCATTATTATTTTCTGTGTAATGTGCATTGTGTTTCTTAGCCAGCCTGTTAGATGTCACTTTTCTTGGTAGAAGTGTTAGGTATAGACTTAAATCAACACTGATATGATGAGCTTCTTCCTTTTTAAACATCCTAAGCACACACCAATTTTTATTATCTAGCAATGATTTGTGGTATGCATCCTAGAATTTAGGAATAATGCAGCGCCCACTTACTACAGGAGAGTTGGGATGTGGGTGGAGTTGATGTGAAAGGAATATTCACTTGCCATCACTGCCTATGTAAACATCATATATCATGATCTGTGCTCTCTCTAGCACAGACCACTTAGGAGACTGTTGCACCTCTCTGGTTGCATTGAGCTAAAGAAGGTAAGAATTCTTATGGCGATATACCACAGTCTTTGCTAAACCGTGACAGATTTCTTGGTTATTTATGTTTGTCTACTGAAAATATCTTAGAATACACCCCCGGCTGGCCCTGTCTCTTTGTTGTCATCACCATCATCACCACCACCACCACCACCATCATCATCATCATTGTTGTTGTTATTATTATTTCATTTTAGGGATATTTTGACACAGGATTTCTCTATGTAGTCCTAGATGCCCTGGAGCTTGCTATATAGACCAGGCTAGCTGCAACCTCACTGAGATCCTTGCAAAGAGTGATGAAATTAAAGGTACCATCTTGGCCTTTATTATTTTCTGTGTAATGTGCATTGTGTTTCCTAGCAAGCCTGTTAGATGTCACTTTTTTGGGTAGAAGTGTTAGGTATAGACTTAAATTAACACTGATATGATGAGCTTCTTCCTTTTTAAACATCCTAAGCACACACCAGTTTTTATTATCTAGCAATGGTTTGTGGTATGCATCCTAGAATTTAGGATTAATGCAGCGCCCACTTACTACAGGAGAGTCAGGAGTGTGGGTGGAATTGATTAGCACCTTTGGTGCTAATTTTATGCATGCACTATCATATCCAGCTCAAATTGATATTTTAGAGTGAAACCTTCATTGGTGTGTATGTGTGTAAGTGTTTGTGTGTGTATATGTACTCCAATAATAAATACTGTTCTGGAGTTTGATAAGGCTCAGGTAGTCTGTATATTTAGAAATGAGCTCAAGATGGACTGTAGAAGGATTTCTGATAGTTAGATAAAAGGCAGCATTCCTCAAGAACTTGTGAAACTGTTTCCTAATGGTCAAAAGGAGGCCCTCCCTTTTTTTTTTTACATATAGCACAAGGGGCATATGGATATATGTAATACCTATCAGTATATCCAACCTCATGCTGAACTACAGGTCCATCAGTATCACACAAGTACCTGTTAAACATTTCAAAGTCCACACTGGCTCCTGGCCGTTTCCTCTACCCACCTACTCATCTTCCTTATAATTTATATAATTTGTCTAACCCACTCTCTCTCTCTTGTTATTCTCTCTCTCTCTCTCTCTCTCTCTCTCTCTCTCTCTCTCTCTCTCTCTCTCTCTCTCTCTCTCTCTCTCTCTCTCTCTCTCTCTCTCTCTCTCTCTCTCTCTCTCTCCCTCCCTCCCTCCTTCCCTCCTCTTGCTCTCTCACTATGCTTTATTCTCCACATCTTGCTTTCTCACTATCTTTACTATGCCTTTTTATTCTCTTGATTCCCTAGCCCTGGCCATGTCTAGTCTTCTTTCTTTTCTCTCTGCTCTGTACTCTTACAGATGCCTCTGGATATTTTCTCTCTATATTCACAATAAAAACTTTCCCCCATAATGGAGTTGTTACGTCAGCAGTGTCTTTGCTGCACCATCTCATAAAAGTTGAGAAAGAGTACTCATCATCACTGAAGTGATGTTAGCTGTTTGTGTTGGGTGTTAGTGTCTGTCATTGTGTCTTGATATCAACTTTTGCTTTTTTCAGCTTGGATGATAATAATTACAGGATGTAAGTTGTTGGAAATGTGTTCACACTACATGTATCATGTTCCAGTTTTGATCCCCAGAAATGCATACACAAAGCAATGTGGTAAATGAACATATCCTTAGAATGTTTTAAAATTTCCAACACTTATTATTATCTTTTGTCAGTAGGTCCACATGTGTCTTTTTCTAAAACTCTTTTTCTTATTAAAATTTCCTTACCATATGGACTGAAAGCAAAAGAGTAAATATCTTAAGCTGTTTAAAGCAATTACAACTTTTACTTTGGAATTCTTAATATTACTTCATGATTTTTAAGTTCCACTTTCCATCCTCACTGAAGACTCGTGTTGATGGAAATAAATTGCTGAACTATTTCAAGAGTTTAACATTCTCACTTGTCAAATACTACCAAAGTCGTATGACAAGGTTGTGTTAAATGGGATGGTTAGCATAAAGACTCCGAAAGCCAGTTTTTCTTTATACTAAAATATCAGCAAATAAAAATGTGTGCTTTGAGAGAAAATAATTTAGAGACACTTTCAGTCAACAAGGTAACAGAGATCCAAGTTTTGCTCCATCAAGATATCCAGGGTGAATGTCTTTATTTTTGTTTGTTTATTATAATTTATTCATATTACATCCTGATTGTTATCCCCTCATTTGTAACTTCCCGTTCCCACCCTCCCTCCCTCTTCTGCCCTATTTCCCTCCTCTAGACCTCTGACAGAAGGGACTTTCTCCCCCACCTTCGGACCACAGCCTATCAGGTCTCATGCAGATAGCCTGCTTCCTCTTCCTCTGTGTGACTGCGTGGCTCCTCCACCCCTGAAAGGGAGGGTCATGGTTCACTTCTGTGTTACAATTAGAGTGGGGTGAGGAAGGAGGGAGAGTGAAGGAAGGAGGAGATAGAAGGGGGTGGAGAGGATCTTAATGGCAGATAAATCATTGGTTCCTGGCAAGAAGTTTAAAAAAAAAATAGAAAAAACCACAAACAAGTGCAGAGATGGGCTCAGTCAACATAGAAGTTCTCTGTTCTATTGTTCAAATCATTTTAGCGGTGGGTGGATGCTAACTGTCTTACTAACAGTTTTTAAATATCCCCTCTCTGTTGGAAACATATGGTTGGCTATTTTTAAGCAACGAGATTTATAATTAGAATCGAGGCTTATTTTCCAGTGCAACTCCAGGAATTTTACCTAGGCATGAATAAATAGCTGGAGGGCTGACATTTGCACTCAGCTCCTGATGCTGCCCCGTTCATGAATTTACTGAATGCGTTATTAAGCTCTTCTTAATATACATACACATTATTTAAGGTAGAATAAATTCGTGGAAATTTACACTTTAATCACCATTCGCAAGTTATCAATAGTTCTTTAACATTTTGGTGCAAAAGTCCCATAATTGAGCATTCCAGGTTACCATGAGAAGACAGTAAGGGAATGTGTGTATTTTTTCCCTCTCTTTCGTGTGAGGATCAAAAGGCAGCCCCACACATGTTAAGCATGTGCTCTACTATTGTGCCACACCTGCACATCCAAGAGAGATATTTTTTATTAAAAGCTTCACCATCAAAGGGATAAGTGAGGCATGTTAAGCATCACAGATGCAAGTCAGCCACAGCTATACCCGAGGGGGTATAGATTTTTGCAGGGATGAGGGAAATTTGGCTTTTACCATCATTTTCGTTTTTTGAAGTAAATGACTCAAGTGTCAAATTACTAATTTATATTGTTTGTCCTAAAATAATATCATGTTAACATGTAAATATTTTTCAAGTTTTCTCAAATAATGGAGAAATGAGGGGGGTGGTTTGAAAGAATGCAAAGGCCACAAGACTTGATTTTAATAAATGATCATTTAATAACTCACGTGCGTTCTTCTGCTGTAGCCATTGCCATTCCACAAAAACTTGTCAAATAGCTACTATGTATCAAGAATCAAAGATACATGTTCCTTTTCGTGCTAGGTTCTTTTTGGCATATAGAGGCTATTGTCATTACCTCGTGGCTTATACCCTTGAGAAGCTGCTGCCCACAGAGGGCCATTTTGTTACCTACTCTTCGCATTGCTGTGACAAAATAGATGCCTGACAACAGCAAGTTCAAACCGGAAGGGATATTTTGTTTACAGCTGAGGGTCCAGCACTGTAGGGAAGGGCTGAGGGTGAGAGCAGCATTGGGAGAGTGAAGTGGCTGGTCACGTCTGTCTGCAGTCCGGAAGCAGAGAAAAACAAATACAGTTATTGGACTCACTTCCTGCTATTTTCCTGGTTTTATTCAGTCCAGAACACCAGCCATGGAATGGTGCTGCTCACTTTCGGCTTAGGTCTTTCCACCTCACTTAGATTTCTTTGGAAAAAACTTCACAGGCATATTTGAAAATTGTCTCCTGGGAAACACCAAATTTGGTCAAGCGGACCATAAAGACTAACTCTCATGGGGAGTAATTCACCAGTTGTGAAGGGTTAGGCAAAGACCTCAATTCATGCTGTAGGAGACCAGAACCTTGGTCCTTGTCTAGCTAACTTTGTGACTTTATAAGATCTATAATTTCCCCCAAAGCAGAGAGCCAGAGTTCATACAAAGACTTTCAGAATTTTAATTGGAGCCAGGTAGATATTAACTTGACCTCAGTCAAGTTAGTTTACTTTTCTGTCTTTAGAATTCTTCATTTGTGAAATAGAAAAATGAAGGTCTCCTACCCCACTGGGCTATCCTGAGAATTAAACACATTAGCACAGTGAAAATACTTAGAAAATGCCACACACAGAGTGATCACTGTTATTAAATCCCTGGGGCTATTTATTACCATGAATTATTTCTTAGCATATCTCCAAGGTAGTTTTTTTCTGTTTTTTTTTTCCCCAAATGGTGGGTAAGAGTAAATAGTAGCAGCTGTTCAGCTGTTAGTGGGAACAGAAGGAAGCTGTGTGAGAAGGAGGTGGAAACACAGGCTGGCCAAGAGACACGGAGACTAAGACAGAGAAGAGAAAGAACAGACAATAGCCTGTCAGAAGTGGAGAAGCTTCCCTAGAGTAGCACACACACACACACCACCACACATATTCTGATGTAAATGGCATGACTGGAAAAAATGAAGATGCTCTGAGACACTCAGTCTCTTACTTTTTGACTGTCAGATTGTTGAAACAAAATGGGAATTTGCACAGAAGTCATGAGTGATAAGAAAAAGGCTCCTTGCCAGAGTTCTAACAATGTCAGAGCACCTGATAGGATGCTACTCAGGCCCTGATAATGATGGGTCAGGGCAGGCAGACCACACCTTGACCAGGACTACTTAGATGTGCAATCCTTGCTACTTTATTTAAAATTTCATTTCATTTCAGGTCTTCCAAAGACAGGCTCAGGGAATTCCTGGATCTTCTTCTTCTCAATGTGGCCCTACTGAATAATTCTTCCTTTTCCTTTTTGTTTTCCTCTTCCTCTTTCTCTTCTTCTTCCCCTCCTCTTCCTCCTCTCCTCCTCCTCCTCCTCCTCCTCCTCTTCCTCCTCCTCCTCCTCCTCCTCCTCCTTCTTCTTCTTCTTCTTCTTCTTCTTCTTCTTCTTCTTCTCACTTGTAGAAAAATTTTAATCCACCAACATAGCTACTTTGACAAGGGATCACATCCAAAGACCTAGGTCTATGTGATCTGGATGAAATACAGACACTTTCTTAGAACATACCTTTAATTCTAAACAATGATGTTCAATTGAGGGGCAGCCAAAGTGACAAATTAGAGAAAGATTTAACAGAGTGAGTTGGAGATAGGATACACCAAGCACTCATGAGAACAGACAGGAAGGAGTGTCTACTTCAGAGTAGTGTAGGGAGAGAGAGTGGAGTTCAGTTGAAGGCAGTTGAATTTAGTTGAGTCCAGCAGTTCTGTTCAGTTTGTTCACTGAGTTTGTTCAGTCTGTGGAGTTCAGAGACATTTTTTTCCAAGCAGAGCAACTCAGTGAGAAGCCAATTTGAATCAGTCAGCTTGGAGAGGAGTTTTGAGCTAGACCAGCTGAGTTGAAACAGCCAGCCAGAGTTTAGAAAGAACTGGAAAGGGTGAGTTTATTTAGCAATAAGTCTTGGAGGCTGAAAACATTCCAGGCCTAGGTTAGCAAAGGAGGCTGGAAGCTGAAGCCTTCAATGTCTGGACATGGAAAAGATTAGATTGTATGGAGGCTAGAAAGTTCCAGGCATGAGCCTAAGGATAGCTAGATAGAAATGCTCTGGGCTCAGCCCAAGTCATCTATTTGTAAAGTTTCGGTACATCTCTCATCTTTTCCCTTCTTCTAAGGAAACAAAACCAACATTTATACTTGACACCTTTAATCTGATAATTTTTGTTGGTTTAATGAGGATGACTGGCTGAATCTGGCTCGGGGCATAAGCTGTAACCACTATTTCATATAGCAGTGATAGTTATCACTATATGAATCAAACCTGGAGAGGTGAAGGTCAAACTAGCATGTCAGAGGCAGTCACTGCTCTCTCCCCACCTTCCCACATGGAGAATAAGCTCCCCATCGGCTGTATCTAAACAAGCAGTTCTCTGCTTGCAATGTCCTCGGTTGGTGCATCAGTTTGTGCAGGCTCTACTGGGTCCAGATCTGCCGGTCTTGATAGTCTCCTTGTGGAGCTCCTGACAAGCCTTCCCATCCCCCAGTTCTTCCATACAACTTGAAGTGCTGCACCCAGGGTCATGCTACAAGTCTCAGTATCTGTCGCTATCCTGCGCTGGGTGGAGTCTCTCAGAGAACACCTATATTGGGCTAATCTCCACTTATAAGTGAGTATATATCTTGCATGTCTTTCTGGGTCTGAGTTACCTCACTCAGGATGATCATTTCTAGTTCCACCCATTTGCCTGCAAATTTCAAGATTTTCATGTTTTGTTAGCTGAATAGTATTCCATTGTGTCAATGTAACCATACTTTCTGTATCCATTTTTCAGTTGAGGGACATCTGGGTTGTTTCCAGATTCTGGCTATTATACATAATGCTGCTATGAACACAGTTGAGTAAATGTTCTTGTTGTATGGTGGATTTCAAGTATAGCCCAGTAGTGGTATAGCTTGGTCTTGAGGGAGAATTATTCCCAATTTTTTGAGAAAGTACCAGATTGATTTCCATAGTGATTGTACAAGTTTGCTCTCCCACTAGCATGTCACTTGAGTTTTTGATCTTACCTATTCTGATAGGTGTAAGATGGAATCTCAGAGTTGTTTTGATTTGCATTCCTCTGATAACTAAGAACATTGACCATTTCTTTAAGTATTTCTCAGCCAGTAGATATTTTTCTGTTGAGAATTGTTTAGTTCTGTACCCCATTTTTAATTGGGTTATTTGGTTTGATAGTGCTTAATTTCTTGAGGTTTTTTAAAATATATTTTGGATATTAGCCCTTTGTTGGATGTAGAGTTGGTAAAGAACTTCTCCCAGTCTCTAGACTGTCGTTTTTGTCTGTTGGCAGTGCCTTTTACCTTATAGAAAAATTTCAGTTTCATGAGGTCCCATTTATTAATTGTTGATCTTAAAGCATGAGCTGTTGGTGCTCTGTTCAGGAAGTTATTTCTTGTGTCAATAAGTTGAAAGCTCTTTCCCACTTTTCTTCTAGCAGATTTAGTGTATCTGATTTTATGTTGAAGTCTTTAATCCACTTGAACTTTATTTTTGTCCTGGGTGATAAATACAGTTCTATTTGCATTTTTCTACATGTAGACATCCAGTTATACCAGCACTATTTGTTGAAAATGCTATCTTTTCCCCATTGTATGTTTTTAACTTCTTTGTAAAAAATCAAGTGTCCATAGGTGTGAGTTTATTTCTGTGTCTTCAGTTTGATTCCATTGATCAACCAGCCTATTTCTATGCCAGTACCATGCTATTTTTATTGCTGTTGCTCCATAGTACAGCTTAAGATCTAGGATGGAGATTCCTCCAGATTTATTGTACAGATCATTTTAACTATTCTGGTTTTTTCGTTTTTCCATATGAAGTTGAGAATTGATCTTTCAAGGTCAGTAAAGAATTGTTTAGGAATTTTTATGGGAATTGCATTGAATTTGTAGTTTGCTTTTGGTAAGATGATCGTGTTTACTATGTTGATTCTCCCAACCCATGAGTATGGGAGATCTTTCTATCTTCTGATATCTTCTTCAATTTCTCTCTTCAGAGATTTGAAGGTTGTTTTTGTTTGTTTGTTTTTGTTTGTTTGTTTGTTTTTCATTCAAGTCATTCACTTGCTTGGTTAGAGTTACACCAAAATACTTTATATTACTTGTGGCTATTGTGAAGGATGTAGTTTTGCTAATTTCTTTCTCAGTCTATTTGTCATTCATATATAGGAGGGCTACTGATTTTTCATGAGTTGATTTTGTATCCAGCCACTTTGCTGAAGGTGTTTATCAGTTTTAGGAGTTCCTTGCTTGAATTTTTGGGGTCATTTATGTACACTATCATATCATCCATGAATAGTGATAATTTGACTTCATTCTTTCCAATTTGTATCCTCTTGATCTCCTTTAGTTGTGTTATTGCTCTAGCTAGGACTTCAAGTACTATATGGAGGAGATATGGAGAAAGTGGACAGTTATGTCTTGTCCCTGATTTCAGTGGACTTGATTTAAGTTTCTCTCCATTTAATTTGATGTTGGCTATAGGCTTGCTGTATATTGATTTTATTATGTTTAGGTATGTGCCTTGTATCCCTGATCTCACCAAGACTTTAAACATGAATGAAGGACAGATAAACCTGATCTCAAGTGTGGGATCAGAACGGTCTTGTAAGAGAACAGGTGAGGTTAATCCACTAGAAGACCAACCACCTCATGCAGGAGCTTGATTGTTGCCAGCTGAAAAGAGCCCATGAACAGACTCTGAGGAGAGATTTATAAATGAGCCCAGAACTGGAGGCGAGGCTTTTGGAGACTTGGGATAGTTTCAGCTGTTCGAGACTCTCCTAGAGAGAACCACTCGAGGGAAGGCTTCAGGGCTCCAGGCTCTTGCTGAGGTTCTGGGTTCTGGTTGCTCTAGGTTCGAGCAGAAGAAATTCTGCTGATTATGCCAGGAGAATCATTCACCGGAACTGACATCCTTACGGTTTTGTTATTGTGTTCGTTAATCTTCTTTTCTTTTTGTTTTGGTTAGTCAGGTTATAAGTGACATATGATCGATTAATAAGTTGTAATAAAATATATTGGTTAAGAAAATTAAACCTACACATGAATGGGTGTAGGATTTTGTCAAATGTTTTTGTTTTGTTTTGGTTTTTGGTTTTTGGTTTTTTTTTTTTTGTTTGTTTGTTTGTTTGTTTTGTATCTAAGGAGATAATCCTGTGGGTTTTTTTCTTTCAGTTTGTTTATATGGTGGATTAAATTGATGGATTTCCATATGTTGAACCATGCCTGCATGCCTGGGATGAATCCTACCTGGTCATGGTGAGTGATATATTTGATGTGTTCTTGAATTCTGTTTGTGAGAGTTTTATTGAGTATTTTTGTATCAATATTCATAAAAGAAATTGGTCTGAAATTCTCTTTCTTTGTTGAGTCTTTCTGTAGTTTAGGTATCAAAGTGACTGTGGCCTCATAGCATGAGTTTTGTAATATTCCTTCTGATCCTACTTTGTGGAATAGTTTAATAGTTAGAAGAGAATTAGTATTAGCTCTTCTTTGAAGGTCTGGTAGAATTCTACATCTGGCCCTGGGCTGGCTTGCTTTGTTTGTTTGTTTATTTATTTATTTATTTATTTTGCTTTTTATTTTCTGTTGTTGTTGTTGTTGGGAGGCTTTTGATGACTAACTCTATTTCCTTAGGAGATATAGGACTATTTAATTTGTTTACCTGATCTGGATTCAATTTTGTCCATTTCATTTAGATTTGCAAATTTTGTAGCATATAGTAGCATATAGTCTTCTGAAGTAAAACCTAGTGATTCTTTGGATTTCTTTGATGTCTGTTGTTATGTCTGCCTTTTCATTTCTGACTTTTGTTGGGGGATGGTCTGACATATTTTGATGTTAATTACTGCTTGCTGTCTCTGTGACCCATCTTTTAACTAATAAAAAGCCATCCCACCTGGGCAAGCAAAGGAGATAGAGGTGTAGCTAAGGTTCCAGGGAGAGAGACCTGAAGAGAAGAAGAGAAAGGAGGGAGAAGAGAAGAGGGTCCCGGGGAGAGGAAAGGAAGGCTGCCATGGGTTAGCTGGAGGAAAAACACATGGCCAGCATGGATGGAGAATCTGGCCCAAATGAAGAACATTAACAAGTATTTGGGGTTATGGATGGGAGGTAGCTTGATAGAACTTATTGAAAGCAGATGGCATGGGATTGAGGCAGGGATCCCATGCCTGCCCCACTATGGGAAGTAATTTAGAGGATTAATGTCTGCCCTGCTCCAGGTTAACTAAGGCTATTTTAAAATACAACCAATGTCCGTGTCTTAATTGATTGCTAGCCAAGCATACTGATCATACTAATAATACTGGTAATTTTAAAACAATATATTTTGTTGATTTTTAATACTCTCTCTCTCTCTCTGCCCTTTAGATAGTTTAGCTAAGGGGTTTGTTTATCTTGTTGATTTTCTCAAAGAACCAGCTCTTGGTTGCATTGATTCTTTGAATTGTTCTCTTTGTTTCTAACTTACTGATTTCAGCCCTGAGTTTGATTATTTCCAGCCATCTACTCCTCTTGGGTGTGTCTGCTTCTTTTTGTTCTAGAGATTTCAGGTGATGTTAAATTGCTAATATGAGATCTCTCCAATTTCTTTATAAAGGCATTTAGTGCTATGAACTTTCCTCTTAGCACTGCTTTCATTGTGTCCCATAAACTTGGGTATGTTATGCCTTTATTTTCATTGAATTCTAGGAAGTTTTAAATTTTTCCTATCTCTTACCCAGAGTCACTGAGTAGAAAGCTCTTCAATTTCCATGACTTTGTAGGCTTTCTGTTGTTTCTGTTGTTGTTGAGTTCCAGCTTTAATACATGGTGGTCTGATAAGATGCAAGGGGTTATTTCTATCTTCTTGTATCTGTTGAGGTTTGCTTTGTGACCAAGCACATGGTCAATTTGGGAGAGGGTTCATTGAGGTACTGAGAAGAAAGTGTATTCTTTTGTGTTTGGCTGAAATGATCTGTAGATATCATAACATCTATTAGTTTCATTATTTCTCCATTTAGTTTCTGTCTTGATGATCCATCTATTGGGAACAGTAGAGTGTTGAAGTTTCCCATTATTAATATGTGGGGTTGATATGTGATTTAAGCCTTAGTAATATTTCTTTTACAAATGTGGATGTTTCTGCATTTGGGACATAGATGTTGAGAACTGAGACATCATCTTGATGTATTTTTCCTTAGATGAGTATGAAGTGTCCTTTCCATCTCTTTTGATTAGTTTTGGTTGAACGTCTATTTTAGTAGATACTAGAATGGCTATTATAGCTTGTTTCTTGGGATCATTTTTTTTGAAATACCTTTCTAGCCCTTTACTCTGAGTTAGTGTCTTTATTGCTATCTTTATTGCTGAGGTGTATTTCTTGTATGCAGCAGAATGATGGATACCATTTTCCCATCCATTCTGTTATCATATGTCTTTTCATTGGGGAGTTGAGGTCTTTGATATTGAGAGATATTAATGACAAGCAGTTATTGGTTCCTGATTTCTTTTATCTTGGTGGTTGTAGAGTGTATGTGTGTGTTTCATTTCTTTTGGTTTTGCAGATGTGTGGTTATTTTCTTTGTTTTACTGGAAAATTAGCCTTGTTAGGTTGGAGTTTTCCTTCTAGTATCTTCTGTGTGGCTGGATTTGTGGCTAGGTACTGTTTAAACTTGGTTTTATCATGAAATATCTGGTTTTTTTCCATCTATGATAATTAAAAGTTTTGCTGGGAATAGCAGTCTGGGTTGGCATCCATGATTTATTAGTGTATTATGACATCTGTCCAGGTCCTTCTGGCTTCCAAAGTCTCTGTTGAGAAGTCAGGTATAATTCTGATTGGTTTGACTTTATATGTGACTTGGCATTTTTCTCTTGCAGCTTTGAATTTTCTTTCTTTGTTCTGTACATTTAGTGTTTTGAATATTATTTGGCACAAAGATTTTCTTTTTTTGTCCAATCTATTTGGAGTTCTATAGGGTTCTTGTACATTTATGGACATTTCTTTCTTTAGGTTAGGGAAGTTTTCTTCTATGATTTTGTTGAAAATATTTTCTGGGCCTTAGAGCTGGGAGTCTTCTTTTTCTTCTCTCCCTATGATTCTTATTAGATAGTGTCCCAGCTTTCTTGGATTTTCTGTGTCAAGAGCTTTTTAGATTTAACATTTTTTGACTGTTGTATTGATTTCTTCAGTCTTATCTTCTACCCCTGAGAATCTGTCTTCCTTCTCTTGTATTCTCTTGGTGATGCTTATGTCTGTATTTCCTGTCCTCTCCTCTAGGTTTTCTGTTTCCAGAATTGTCTCAGAATGTGCTTTCTTCATTTCTTCTATCCCCCTTTTTAGGTCTTGAATTCTTTTATTCATTTCTTTCTCTTGTTTGATTGTAGTTTCCTGTCTCACTAATTTCTTTAACCTATTTGTTCAATTCTTTCATCTCTTTCATTTTGTATTCTTGTTCCCGTTTGAGGGATTTCTTTTCCCCCTTTAAGACTTGTATCATTTTCATAACCTCAGATTTGAAATCTTTCTCTTGTGCACTGGGTGTGATAGTATCTCCAGGGATTGTTGTGATGAGGCTGCTGGTTTCTGGTGGTATCAAATGGCCCTGGGAATTGCTGCGTGATTTCTTACTCTGCTCTTTTCCCATTGTGATGTCTTTGGTGTTAGCGGGTTTGGGGATCCGTGATAGTCAGAATGTTTGGAGGTATGTACAGACAATGGGGCTTCAGTCCTGTGCCCTACTCACTTTTGCAGAGTTCACTGTCTCTGTTGGCTCCATGTTTGTGGCTCAGGTTTACCAAGCAGCTGCATAGCAGGTGGAAAGATATATGAGGAGAACAGCTCCAGTTGGCCCTTTTGGCTCCAGGGTGGGGGAAAGGACAACAGGCGATGCTCATGGTTTGTAGCCCACAGATCCCTCTGGACCCTTGAAGTCTGAAGCTGTGCCCCCACCAGGCATATGGCAAGTTCTTGGAGCCCACACCTGTGCCTGTGTGGAACAGGGAACTTTCTGTGGATTTTCTGGGTAACCTGAGGTCAGATCCACTTGTGTTCCAAGCTGTGGGCTCTCCTCTGCTCTAACAGGCCCAGACTCTGAGGTTTTTGCAGCTCATAACTCTCTCTGAGCCCCAGATGTCAGATGCTGAGTGCACACCAGGTGTATGGTTAGTCCTTAAAGCCTGTACTTGTGCCTACGTGGACCTAGGAACTTTCTGTGGATAGCTAGCTAGGTGGCCCAAGGCAGGACCCACCTGTGCTCCCTTTGGACTTCTCTCACCTGGGGATCGTCAGCACTGGTGTTTTGTAGTTCTCAGTGTGGTAATAATGATGCTGTACTGTCACTGCTTTCCTGTTGATCAAACAAGGTATATGTTTGGCACCACCATGTTGGATTCCTTAAGTCTATTTTGACTTCACATTTCTTAAGTTTTTTTCTTTTACTTCTCATGTCTACCTAGTTTTGTTTAGGCAGTTGTCTTTATTGTATAATCACATTTTTAAATCTCTTGCTCTTTTCTCTATCACATTTTTCTTTTTTTGTTCTTTCATTTATCCAGTGACTCCACTTTCCTCTCCTCTCTCTGTGTCTCCATCCTTTATTTCACTCATTTGCTGTTTTTACTTTTACCTTAAATCATTCTTTAATTTTATAGCATAATCCAAGTTATTTCAGCCATTTTCTGTTATGGTCATTGGTCATATGGATGAGCTTTAATCACTTTTAAATGTGTTTCAATATCAGTTTGCCATCACTGATGTTGCAGTAAATGGCTACTTTTTCTAAGCGTGAGTAGAACAAGAAGGATGGGCCTTCAAAAGTAAGATACTCTTAAGAAGATCCACAAACAAACTGCAAAATGTAATGGACAATTCATACCATAGTTTCAGACGTTAGAATGGTGAAAAATCAAAGCAGGAGGGTCCTGCTTACATCTGAGCTGTTGAATCACCAAGCCAGCAGAGACATCCATCCATTCCAGCATGTGCAGTAGCATCCATTTCTGTGGTCTTTAAATGGCAAGATTGGATGCTAGAGGGCAGGAGATATGGTGTCTGTGTTGGCTAATTTTATGTCAAATTGACACAAGGTAATGTTAACTGAAAGGATAATTTAAGAAATAATGCCTCAATTTAAGAAATTACTCCATAAGATCCTGCTACAGGGACTTTTCTTAACTAGTGTTGATGGATAGAGGACCTAACCCATTATGGGTGTTGCCATTCCTGGGTTGTTGTTCCTGGGTTTTGTAAGAAAGCAAGCTGAGCAAACTGATGATCAAGCTAATAAGCAGCACCCCTTCATGGCCTCTGCATCAGCTCCTGCCTGCAGGTTTCTGCCGTGTATGAGTTCCTGTCCTGGTGTCCTTCAATGACGGACTATGATGTAGAAGTGAAAGCCAAATAAACCTTTTCCTCCCCAACTCACTGTTAGTTGTGGTGTTTCATCACAGCAATAGTAATCCAATGTAGGACAGTGTCTAACTTGGGTAATAAGTCCCAAAGTACTTGGGAGCAAGCTTCACATAGTCCTTATAGCCATAAAGGGAGGTAGATGTAGCTTCTGATCAAGGCGGAAAATCTATGGAGTCCTGACATGTTGAGTGTTAGAGTTCTGGGTAGAAGGATATGTAGCCCCTAACCTGGAGAGCAAGTTCTGCTGGGGTCCCAAAGCCTTGATGAATGAGCATCACATGAGTCCTGAAACACTTGGAGTTGGTTGGATCCTAGAAAGAGAGAGATGTAACTTCTTCCCTGAGGAACAAGCTTCATGTAGGTCCTGATATAGTGTGAATTTGGATGATGGAAATAAAAAGATGCCTCTAAGATGGGGAAAGAGCTCCATGCAAGTCCTTAAGTGCTTGGAGGTTAGTGTGTGGCGGGTAAGAAGGTGGCTCCTGAGGTGCTAAGGAACAAGCTGGGTTGGCTATGAGCTGCTAGGGAGTGCACACTTCACTAGTCCTAAGACCTTGTAAATGAGTCCCAGGACAGGTCACAGGAGACCTTAGGGAATCGGGAGTAGAAGGAAGGTATGGCTTTTGATCTGGAGCAAGTCCTATATAGGCCCTGAGGTGCTAGGAATTGGGCTCCAGAGGTTGAGGTTTTGGGAACTGGTACACAGGAGACAGAGCAATGTGCCTTCTAGCCTGGAAAGCAAGCTTTGCCAGAGTCATCTCTTGATCTGGGACTAGCTATTATTGTGTAGACTAGGATGGCCCACAACTCTCTTCTTAGGGCAGACTAGCCTCCAGTGTGTGGTGGTCCTCTTGCTGTACCAAATGATTCTGATACTAATAGTTCTAACTATTAACCAATAGGATCAATCCTGGCCTGGCTTTCACTTCTGCCTCCTGGATTCTCCTCTAGAACTATGTCCCTTAGAATGCAGAGCAACATGCAGAGGGGGTATCTTCATGAGCTATGAGCTAACTTTTGCAAGCTGCCATGTTGTAGCACTTTTCTGTCTTCTGAGACAATACATTTACAATGTGCTTAATCTAAAATGATATCACCTAAAGTCACCTGAGAATTTTGGATATAACCATTTTAGAGAATTTTTAGTTTTTTGTGTTTATATCAGATACTAACATTTGATGGTAATTACAGTTCTGACTTTACACATTTCATATATTTGATCTCAGTAAATATTTAAAGGTGGAGGCATGATCTGGAAGGCTTTACTTTTTTCACTTAGCTCTGCTGAAAAGGTCTACCTCTTTCTCTTTCAGTTGCCTCCAACAGTCTCTTGCTCATCTTGGAGAGGCAGTGGAGTTGGTTAGGTCCTCACTTTGCTGCTTGTTCCCATGGTCTCCACTTCCTTCACCTGGGGTGGCTTTCTCTTTGTGTGGCCATGGCTTTTCCAAGGTGTTCTACTCCCCTTGATAGCTCAGTGACGAGCTCTAATAGGCTTATGTCAGACAGCAGCTTCCTCTGGGTGCCAAAGAGTGAACAGAGAAACTTCCTGGTGGACATTAAACCTGTAGCTCCTTCCATCTTCAAAAGACCAGGAGCTGTGTTTCCTCCATAAGCCTTTCCTCCTGCCTTGTCTTCTTCCTTCTTCCTTTCCTCTTGATTCATTAAAAAAAGAAACATGATTGTAAAATAGTTACACAATTAAACAAAGTGAAAGGAGAGATAAAACCCAAGTTCTTAAAAGAGATGAAAAGATATTACACCAGATAAGCATAAATTTATAAAGTGATAAAATTATGAAGCATATACCAAGGAAATAATAAAATATAGCAAAATAACAAAAATTCAAACCTGTATCTCACTTAGTTGGAAAATATAAAAGAAGTGAATGAATTTCTAGATATATCTAACATAAACATTCAATAATGCATGCAGGCCTAGGACAAGCATAGAGACCGAAACAGTGAATAAATAATATCTCCTAGCAAAGTAAGAAAACAACAGCAACAAAATGGATTCACAGCAGAATTCTTTTTCCAGACTAAAAACCAAGGCTCAATTTAACCCATAAAATAGAAAAGGAAGGAACACTTTGAAGCTTCCTTTGCAAAGCCATATTATTCTAATACAAACTAAATAAATGTACAACATAAAACTAAAATACAAACAAATATCCCTGATGAAAATAGTGGCAAAAATATCAACAAAATACTTGGTAACACACTACTATAAAATCATCAATACAATGACTTACCAATCATTGTAATCTGTTCTATGGCTTCTGAAATGATTCAATATAGTAAAAATGTAATATGTCATATAAATGCCCTCAAAGACAGAAGTCATATGATCATTTCAATAAATGCAGAAAAATTCTCCAAGATCTAACATCCTTTCATGATGAGAATACTTCAGTGAATAAGGATGTGGGGGGGGCATATCTTAGCATAATAAAGCTCATATATGTGATAAAGCTGTAGCCAAAATCAAGCGAGATGGAGGAAACATTAAGCATTCCTAATAAAATCATAAATAAGGTGGAGCTATCTAATTCTCCATTTCTATTTACTATATGCTTAAAGTATAAGCCAGAGTAATAAAGCAGGACATAAAAGAAATACAAATAGGAAAAGAAGTCTAATTATTGTTACTTTTAGATTATATGCTTCTATACAGAAGAGATCCAAACTCCCCACAAGAAAATTACTACAGTTGATAAATGTATTCAGCAAAGTTGTAGGCCGCAAAATCAACATACAAAAATCAATGACATTTCTATATATCAAGGACAAACAAACTAAGAAAGAAATCAAAAGGGAAAAACTCCACTCAAAAAAAGCTTTAAATTGCTTTGGAATAAACCTAAGCAAGGTATTGAAAGGCCTCGACAACAAAAATCTAAAGAAAGAAATTAAAGAAGATACTAGAAGGTGGAAAGATTTTCATGTTCACAGATTAGAAGAATTAGCATCATGAAAATGTCTATTTTATTAAAAAGCAATCTACAGATTCAATGCAGTCTCAAGCAAAATGCATATATCTTCACAGAAACAGAAAAAAAAAGTTTAAATTCTTGTTGGGTCCCAAAAGTCCCAAGAAACCCAACACCACATTTTTTAATTAAACATTTTTTAATTTTTACCTATACATCTATATAATTACACATATATACAATAAACTACCTATAGCAAGAAGAACCATGACACAATCAGGAGTTATATAAATGTTACATTCTTAGTGTTTTGGCTATTTGTATTTGACATCCTTGAAGAAAATGTCTTTCCTATCTTGGTGTGTCTAAATTCCTGAACGCAAATCAATCTCCATCACATCTTGTCATTATCAATCTAAAATATCTATCTAGACCTAAAAACATCTTAACACCTAAACAACTAAGCTTCACTGTAAAACTAAGCTTCCTGGTCTTCAACTCCATGAGAGACCTGAGAAAGAATAAACTTGATTACCTGAGTATGCTAGGAGTGCAGGGTAGTAGCTTTCCAAGTGAGAACAGACAAAGACAGTTTGCTACCGCAATAGTCACCCAAAACTCTCTATAACGTTGGAGGCATCTTCTTTGGCCTTTTGATCCAAAATATATCTGACAGACATATTTGGAGGCAGGAATGATTGAGGATTTGTTTACTCTGTCTTGGTAGAGTTTGGCTTTCAACTCTGCCTGCATCCAAGCTTGCCCCCTTTTAGGCAGAATTCTGTCTGTGGTAGAAATGAGGACATTTTGCCAAGTGGCTTGTTTCTCACATTTGAAGCCATCTCCATAAGGAGATTCTTTGATGCACATCATCCTCTTTGAGGTAGGCTGGGTGTTGCCAGGAGTTAACCTGTCTCATTGTCAGTGAATCTTCAAAATAATAAAAAAAAAATATTTTAAAATGCCATGTTCTACGTGTCTCTGGGTTTTTTGAAGACCTTACCTAACTATCCTACCTAATATTTCTGTAGAATCATATTTATCTGCTGTACCTAAGATTATATTCTTGTGATAAAAGTAGACTAGCAATTGACATAACCATTATTTGATCAACTAACAATTAACTTGTATAACTTATTTATCCTAAATATCTTGCAATTGTACTTTCAAAGCATTGGAAATAAGCTTTGCATTATAATTGAGTTATATGGATACAATACCTCATTTTAGAGTAGAAAAAGAAAAAATATATATATATACATATATATGTGTGTGTGTATGTATGTGTGTTAAGAATAATCTTAGATTTGAATTCTATATCACTGTATCTAGAATTAAACTATCTTTGCATCTATATACAAAATTCTGTACCAGTGAGTTAAAATAACCTTGTTAGTGACAATTGAGGCATTTTGTTCTATCTTCCTTATATATATTTCTATATTCCCCCTTCTTTCTTTTCAACCCTTATCTCCAAACCTAAGAATGTAAGATAAAAGAAAAGAGAGACATCGCTGAGTCTAACCTTGTTTTCTCTCTAAATAAAACCAATAATAACTTTTAACCAACTCCCATTGATTATAGCCCTCTATAGCCCAAGAGAGCAACCAAAGACCTACCAGACCTCCTTTAAAGTAAATGGAGTGTTGTTCTCTTAAGGTTTCTTCTGGCTGATTTGGGATGAATTATACCTTTGTAGGCCCTCAAATAAAATTGGGGAAATGGTTAAACAAGCTAGGAAAAGCATTTATGGACCAATTTCTAAATGCTGAGAAATTCTAGGGTTAATTAGAGTCCTGAAAGCCAACATAATCTTGAGCATAAAGGAAAATTTTGGACCATAATTATACCTGATATCAAAGTATACACCAGAGCCATGGTAATAAAAACAGGATGCAACTGGTACAAAAACGAACACGTGGCTCACTACAACAGAATAGAACACTCAGTTGTAAGTCCATGATACTACACTCACCCGATTTTTAACAAATATGCCAAAAATACACACTGGCAAAGAGTATCTTCAACAAATGGTGCAGGGAAACTGGACCACTGGACACTGGACACTGGACAGTAGTCAGTGCTCTTAACCACTGACCATCTTTCCAGCCCTGACAATTCCAAATACATCAAGGATCTTATCATAAGAACTGAGACACTTAAATTGCCAGAGGAAAATATAGGGAGCATGCTATCACACACAGGCTAGACAAGGACCTTCTAATCAGACTCTGGAGTAGTGGTAAAAAGATCAAAGCCTACTCTGGTTCATCAGGAAAGAAAGCAGCAATAGACACTGGGCATTATAAAATTAAAGAGATTTTATATAGCAAAGATTCTGTCAAATTGATGAAAGGACAGCCCACAGGATATAATGGAATGTTTGCCAGCTCTATGTCTGACAGAGATTTGTGTGTCTAGACTATACAAGCAAGTAAAAAAATGCTAAAAATTCAAGAAAGCAGATTTCCTAATTTAAAGAATGGGCTATGGTTTTTGAACAGATAATCCTCAAAATACAAATGGCTAATAAATAATTTAAGAACTGTTCAACATCCTTATCTGTCAGGGGAATGCAAGTTAAAACTACCTTGAGATTCCATCTTACTCCAGTAAGAATGGCCTTTATCAAGAAAACAAATGGCTTTAAATGCTGAAAATAACGTGGAGAAGGGAGGACCCTTGCAAACATTTGGTGAGAGTATAAATTTCTGCTGTCACTATGGAAACCAGGGTGGAAGTTTATCAAAAAGCTAAAAATAGACCTGCCATATGACTACATCACTATACCAGCTATACTATGACTAGGAATACACTCACAAGACTCTATTCTCCACACAAGATTCCCACATATCCATGTCCATTGTACCCCTCTTCACAATGGCTAGGAAATAGAATTAGCCTAAATGGCTATCACTAATGAAAATGTTGTACACGTTCACAGTGGGATTCTATTCAGCCTTAAGTAAAAATAAAATTAAGAATTTCAGTGAAGGGGTTGAACTGGGAGACAAACTGAGTGAGGCAATCCAAGCCCAGATGAGCAGTACTACATTTTATCTGATAGGCCAGCCTCAGACTCAGATTTTCAGAATTCTGTGTTTAAGTTTGGAGTGCCACACATCTAGAAAGAAGCTTTGATAACTGTGACACTGGGGTAGATCTGAAACAGAGTGGCTACAACACATGTAATATGAAAGTAGAAAAAAAAGAGAATTAGAGAAGAAAGGGTTAAAAGAAGGATCGGGGTAATGTTATGTGGGGAAAATTAAGGTTGCGTGGAGAGGGCCAACTAAAACTACACAAGTATGAAAAAGCCATATAACACTATTACCTTATAAACAAACTAAAAACATGATTTATCCTAAATGTAGTCCAGCACTGAGCCTTGGTCAACAGTGGCTCTTTCAGCAGTGGACAGCTGTTATAGTAGGAACCCAGAGTTGATGGAATCCCTGAAGACAAGTGACTTCTGAGTGTTTGACCTCAAGCAGGAAAGGTATGGCATCCCTTATAAGTCCTAGGAAATATCATGGAAGATAATGGAAGGATCGTGGGACCAGAGGATGTGCGGAATGTGGTGGGGTATTGTCTTCTGGATATGGCATGTATATTGTAATCACCAACACACAGCTGCTGTGACTAGCTGTGAGGGGCCTAGAAAAAAAGGAGGAGTAGGGTGTAGCGGGGTAGCAATGAGCACAGAGGTAGACAGAGGTGAGGATTGATGGTAGGAGGGGTGATGAGAGACAGTATTATGGAGTGCATATAATCTCACTGCACTGTATACAACTATGATATTGTCAGTTTTTTAAAGTCATTAAAAACTGAGTCAAGAGGGTACAAAAGGAGAGAAAAAAAAGAAAGAAATCAGGATGGTAATAGGTTGACATAGAGAGCATGTTATAAATTCTTATATAAAGTAATTGAAATGTATTACTTAAGAAACGGTATTACGTCAGTAGTTGCCAATAAAAACTCATTAATTTTTATTTGTATTTTTAGAAAAGCAACTGTTGCTTGGGGGAACTCCTCATGTCTAACTCTTGTGCTAATTAGAGCATGAAGGCATAAATATACATGAGTGTCTGTAGAAAGGTGGGTAGCCTCCTGGCATTACAGCCTAGAAGTACTAGGAGGAAAAATAGAGAGAGCTTTAATGTAGCAAAGGCTGTCAGAAATCAAGAGAGGGTAATATTAGGTGATGAAGAATGATGGATGGTGAGCAAAAAGAGTCATGAAGGATGATATAAAGCTATTTTTCTACTTTCAACTCTGTTATAATGTTATCTTTTTTGGTTTTGGATCTATGAATTGAATGTGCTGGATACTGAAATAGCAAGAACTAGATTTGCATTTCAAAAGAATCCATGTATTGTTTCTTTGAGGTGATGATTGTGAAAGATGGACTATCTTTTCAGTTATTAGTGGCAATAGGAAATAACCAGGACTAGCCACTGGACACGTTTGTCACATTGATCTATTTAGAAAAGGTGGCTTTAAAATATACGTTACGGGTTGGGCATGGTGGTGTATGCCTTTAATCCCAGTATTTGGGAGGCAGATACAAGCAGATCTCTGTGAGTTAAAGACTAGCTTTGTCTACAAAGAGAGTTCCAAGATAGCCAGGGCTATTACATGATAAACCCTGTCTCAAACAACAACAAGAACACATTATGGATGTTAAAAAAAAAAACACCTCAGGATGGTTCCACGATGGTGAAGTCCAGGGTGTACTATATCTGAGTAGCAAAAGACAATCTAAGGCAATCCTGGATATGGAAAACCTAGGGAAGAAAACAGGACATAAACTGCAGACATAAGCATCACCAGCAGAATACAAGAGATAAAAGAAAGAATCTTAGCTGTAGAAGATACAATTGAAGAAATCGATATAACAGACAAAGAAAATGTTAAGTCTAAAAAATTCTTGACACAAAATATCCAAGAAATATGGGACACTATGAAAAGACCAAACCTAAGAATAATAGGAATAGAAAAAGAAGACTTCCAGCTGCTAGGCTCAGAAAATATTTTCAACAAAATAATAGAAGAAAACTTTGCAAACCTAAAGAGATACCGATAAACATACAAGAAGCTTACAGAACACTAAATAGCTTCACCTAGAAAAGAAAATACTTCTGCCACATAATAATCAAAATATTAAATGTACAGAACAAAGAAAGAATATTAAAAGCTTCACAAAACTCAAATCCAAGTGGATAAAAAAAAAAACCTTCAACATAGCACCAGATATACTAAATCTATTAGAAGAGAAAGTGGGAAAGGGCCTTGAACTCATTAGCAAGAAGACAACTTTCTGAACAGAACACCAACAGCTCAAGCTCTAAGACCACTTATTAATAAATAGAAACTCTAGGATTTGGTTACAAGTTATTATAGATCTTATTTAGAGGCAAAACAACGTTAGATCAGCAATGTCTCTTTTTTCCTTTATCTTATATTCTTAGGTTTGGAGAAACAGGTTGAAAAGAAAGAAGGAGGAATATAGAAATATATAGGGAAGATAGAACAAAAAGTATGTTAGAGAATCTACTTCTCAACTTAATGCCTCAATTGCCACTCTCAAGGTTATTTTAACTCACTGGTATAGAACTTTATATATAGATGCAAAATAAGTTTAATTCTAGATACAGTGATATGTAATTCAAATGTAAGATTATTCTTAACACAGAGACACACACTATATGTGTATATATATATATATATTTCTACTCTAATATGACATATTGTGCCCATATAACTCAATTATAAAGCAAGGTTTACTTCCAATGTTTTGAAATTGCAATTGCAAGATATTTAGGATAAATAAGTTATACAAGTTAATTGTTAGTTGATCAAGTAATGGTTATGTCAATTGCTAGTCTACTTTTATCACAAGAATATACATCTTAGGTGCAGCAGATAGATATGATTCTACAGAAAGATTAGGTAAGATAATTAGGTAAGGTCTTCAAAAACCCCAGAGACATGAAGAAAATGGCATTTTAAAATGTTATTATTTTGAAGATTCACTGACAATGAAACAGATTAACTCCTGGCAACACCCAGCCTACCTCAAAGAGGATAATGAGCATCAAAGAACCCCCTTATGGGGATAGCTTCGAGTGTGGCAAAGAAGCCACTAGGCAAAATGTCCTCATTTCTACCACAGACAGAATTCTGCCTAAAATGGGGGCAAGCTTGGATGCAGGCAGAGTCGAAAGCCAAACTCTACCAAGACAGAGTAAACAAGTCCTCAATAGTTCATGCCTCCAAATATGTCTGTCAAATATATTTTGGATCAAAAGGCCAAAGAAGATGGTTCCAACATTATAGAGAGTTTTGGGTGACTATTGCGGTAGCAAACTGTCTCTGTCATGTTCTCATTTGGAAAGCTACTAACCTGCAAACCTGCACTCCCAGCCTACTCAGGTAATCAAGTTTGTTTTTTCTCAAGTCTCTGATGGAGTTGAAGACCAGGTAGGTTAGTTTTTCAATGTAGCTTAGTTGTTTAGGTGTTGAGATGTTTTTAGGTCTAGATAGGTGTTTTAAATTAATAATGACAAGATGTGATAGAGATTGATTTGCCTTCAGGAATTTAGACACACCAAGATAGGAAAGACATTTTCTTCAAGGATGTCAAATACAAATAGCCAAAACACTAAGAAGGTAACATTTATATAATTCCTGATTGTGTCATGGTTCTTCTTGTTATAGGTAATCTATTGTACATATGTATAATAATATAAATGTATATGTAAAAAAATAATAAAATGGGACCTCATAAAACCAAAAAGCTTCTGTAAGGCAAAAGGCACTGTCAACAAAAGAAAATAACAGTCTGCAGACCGAGAAAAGTTCTTCACCAACTCTCTATCCAACAAAGGCCTAATATACAAAATTCATGCAGAATTCAAGAAATTAAACATCACCAAACCAAATAAGCCAATTAAAAATGGGGCACAGCATTCAACAGAGAATTCTCAACAGAGGAATCTCTAATGGCCAAGAAGCATCTAAAAAATGTTCAACTTCCTTAGTCATCAGGGATATGCAAATCAAAATTACTCTGAGGTTCCGTCTTACACCCATCAGAATGACTAAGATTAAAAATTCAAGTGGCAGCTCATGATGGCAAAGATGTGGAGAAAGGGGAACATTCTTCCATCTCTTGTGGGAGTGCAAACTTCTACAACCATTTTGGAAGTCAATCTGGCACTTTCTCAAAAAATTGGGAATAAACTACCTCAGGACTCAGCTATACCACTCCTGGGCATACATCCAAAAGATGTTCCACCATACAACAAGGACATTTGCTCAACTATGTTCATAGCAGCTTTATTCATAATAGCCAGAATCTGGAAACAACCCAGATGTCCCTCAACTGAAGAATGGATAAAGAAAATGTATTACATTTACACAATGGAATACTACTCAGAAATCTTGAAATTTGCAGGTAATTGGATGGAAGTAGAAAAGATCATCCTGAGTGAGGTAACCCAGACACAGAATGACACACACAGTATGTACTCACTCATAAGTGGATTTTAGACATGTAGTTCAGGATAAACATACTACAATTCACAGACCCAAAGAAGATAAGTAACAAGAAGGATCCAAGGGAAGATGCTTAATTCTCACTCCAAAGGGGAAATAGAATAGAGAGTAGTGATTGAAGAGAGGGAACAAGGTAGAAGAGAGGGAGCACAGAGAGATATGAGGGTGGAAATCAGACCTGGGGAGAGCAGAGTGGAAGGACAGAAGGCCTGTAGAGAAAAAAAAATAAACTGTGGGAGGGGGCATCTTTGTGACATGTGGGAGACATAAGTTAGGGTATGGTCCTGAGAGGAAATGAGATGAAGACTTGTCTAGTTAGAGGGTGTCCTCTTCTGTCTCTATGACCCACTGCTACTAGGAATCTCGGTTAGAGTCCCTCTGATATCCACCCACAAACACTTAGACCCAAAATTCACCCTGCCTGCAAGATGTGCAGGGATAAAGATAGAACAGAGATTAAGAGAATGTCCAATCAATGCCTGGCCCAACCCAATACCCACCCCATGGGAGAGGACCAATTTGAGACACTGTTATGCTCTGCTATACTTTCAGACAGGAGCCTAGCAGAGTTTCCTCTGAGAGGCTTCACCCAGCTGTGCTTTGAAACAGATGCTGAGACTCACAATGAAATATTGTGCAATATGTAAGGAGTCTTGTGGAAAACTGGTGCGTGGAAAGAAGCTAGAAGTGACAGGATCTTCACAAGAAGACCAAAAGAGCCAACAACCAAGAGTAGCCTGCTGAGACTGAAGCGCCAACCAAGGACCTTGCATGGACTGGACCTAGGCCCTCTGCAAAGATGTAGCCTATGGGCAGGTCAGTCTTCATGTGAATTATATAGTAAGGGGAGCAGGGGCTATCTGTGACATGAACTTTCTTGCCAGCTTTTTGATCACTTCACCCAGTGGGACTGCCTTGTGAAGACACAGGAGAAGAGGACACACTCAGTCCTGTTGTGACTAGATGAGCTGGGGTGGATAGGAAGCGGGGACTCCCCTTTTCTGAAGGATAAGGGAGTGAGGAGGCATGGGGCTATGACCAGGATGTATTTTTAAAAATACATTATGAAGCTATGTCTGTGAAAGCATTGTGGTAGTGATGTAAAACAAATTCATAGACCATGGGAGAAAATAGAGTCTGTTGTGGTTTGAATGTGAAATATTCATCACAGGCTACATATTTAAATACTCAATGCCTAGGTGGTGGTGCTGTTTTATTTTTTGTTTTTTTTTTTAAGGGCTGTAGAATCTTTGAGCATGTCTTAGCTAGAATAATTGGAGAGCTGGGGGCAAGATGTGAACAAGACATACCAAACGTGACTCACTGCCACAGGCCAAGCAGCTTCAGCTTTTCTGATTTCTTGCCATGAAACGATGAGCCAAAATATACCTTACTTTTTATTAGGCATTTAGTCACAACGATGGAAAAATAACCAACACAGAAAAGCAATGCATAAAAGTGAAGTCCCTACAAAGAAAGGGGAAGAGTGTAGAAGAGTTTGAAGGTGTAGACCAGATCAGTCCTAGAATACTGTGAGTAGAACTTGATGGACCATTCTGCAAAGAGTTCAGAAGGCAAGAATGCTGATAGCACTGAGTAGTGGAGACTATTTTTATGTGGCTTCCGAAGGGAACTAGGACTCTACTGGGCAATAGGCTAGAGATAATTCATGTTACATTCTGGCTAATATTGTGGCTACAGTTTGCCTGTATCCTGAAAACCTGAGTGGCCTAACTTATTTGGTGTAGGTAGTTACATGATAGTATTCAGGATATGGAATGGTTATTGCATGATGCTTTTTAGTTACATTTACACAGAGCTGAGCGATGTAAAAAAATGAGCAATTTAGTGAGGAAGCGTGCATAAGCATGTTTAAAGTTGTGGATAAAGAGGTTATAACTGTTAAAAAAAATATTACCAGTAAAGAGAAATCATGTACCCTGTACTCTGTTGTTGGACAATAGGAAAGATTCTCTGAGAGCAAGATACCAATCAATGAAAACTCGAAGACATAAAAGTGCAAATGTCCCAGAAAGGAAAGTTTCTGGTGCTACTGAAGGGACATCCTGCTCAAACACAGTCATCCAAGGAAATGTTTTCAGATGTTCAATCATGTGTATGTGTGTGTGTGTGTGTATGTACATATATGTTCAACCAGATATACACACATATAAAATAATACACATGTCTATACACATATACATGTTCAATCATATACATATACATGAAAACACATTTTATATATTATATGTATTATACATACATATATATGCACAAAGGCTGCTGGAGCTATGGTCCAAACAGGTGCAAGCATACCTTGAGCTGTCAGCAGAACATGGTGCCATCTTTATGATGCTAGCTTTTATGTCATGAAGAATATAAAAATATTGCGTGATTTAAGCTTGTGTCAAGATTCCAGACCAAAGCTGACGAGTCCAGACCATGTGACAAGTCCAGACTATGGGAAACAGAGGTGCAGTCCTGCCTGGAGATCCTAAAGACCCAATATGTGAAGGTGTGGAAGTGAAGCTGAAGTTGCAAGGATGACCCAAGGACACTAGAACATGGGACACCTGCTCAGGAAAGCTGCAGGACCAACTGGAATCAGCTTCAGAAAGGGTCATGTGTGCCTCAGATATCATGGACATGGTATCATGGGGCAGGAGGAGTCACCAGCCAAGTGTGTTCAAATCCAAATAATGCAACCACAAGCCCTGAATGTCCAAAATGAAACTGTAGGGTTTATTCTTTGCCCGACTAAGTTTTCCCAAATTAAATCAGACCTGTATTTTCACGATATAAAAAAAATCAATTAAAATTAAGTAAAATTAAAATACTCCACCATGTACATATACAAAGGAAATTAAATCACTATGCTGAAGACATGGCTGCATTATCATGTGACTTGCAGCACTATTCACAATGGCCAGGGCATGAATGCAATCTGGGTGTCCAGGAGGCAGTGAATGGGCAATGACAAGGAAGAATAGCTGCAGTTCGGTAGAAGGCATATTGGTTTGGGGTGACTAGTGTTTGATTTACCAGGGTGATTTGTAGAGGAATGTTAATTCTGAACATGGCTGTTCTGGCAAAAGATCACATCTAGAGATCTTCTAGGTCTGTATGATCTGGCTGGAATACAAACATGCCTTTAATCCAGAAGACAGAGCAAATGGATCTGAGTTCAAGGCTAGCATGATATAGAGCAAGTATTAGGTAAAGAAAAAGTTAGGTCCAGATATGGTGCTGCATGTCTTTAATCTCAATGGAAGGTAAAGCTAGTTTATAGAAGGAGATGCCCATGTTTGAAAATGATGTCTAATTGAGTGGGAGAGTTGACAGAATAGGATTTGCCCAACTCTCATAAGAAGAGAGAGGAAAGGGAAGCTACTTAAGAGGCTGTTTTACAGAGAGATGAGGCAGTTTTTACCAGTTCTGTAATAGAGAGATGAGTTGCAGAGAGAGAACTCAGGTGAAGATGGAATAAGCCAGAAAATGGGAAGAACCCAGACGATTAGAGCAGATTGCTGAGTTAGTTTGAGGCCAAGCAGAAAAATTTCAGGCTGAGAGAGAAGCCAGATTCAGTAAGCCAGCTTGAAGAGGAGTTTGAGCCAGAACAGCAGAGTTGAACCAGCCAGCCCAGAGCTCAGAAAGAACAAGAAAGGGTGAACTTATTAAGCAGGAAGTCTCAGAGGCTGAAAACGTTCTAGACCTAGGCTAAAATCTTCCAAGACCAGGCCAAGGTTAGCAGAAGGAGGCAGTAAGCCTCCCAGAGAACAACTGAGCCAGGAGACTAAAAGTTACTTTTACATTGGTTGATCTTGTAGTAGCAGGCAAACTTTAAACCACTTTATTTATTTATTTATTGATTGATTGATTGATTGATTGATTGATTGAGACATGTTCTTACTATGTAGCTCAAACTAGCTAGAACTCCCTAGTAGACCAGGATAGCCTGAACTCATCGAGATCTGCCTGCCTCTGTCTCTCAAGTTCTGAGATTAATGGTTTATGCTATCCTGCCCTGAAATTTCTTTTTAGTTTAGAAGTCTGGGAAATAAACTATTATTATCTTCTTTCCTGTCATAAGCAGAGGTTGACGGAAAGTTGACGCAATGTAAGAAAGTGAACTTAGTACCAGAGAAATAGCTCCTGACTCCCACTATTCTAATGGGCTAACACACTCAAGTTTCTATTTGTTCATATTCCTAACAGAGAGATACTCTCATTTGTGGATATTAAGTTAAATCCAGGTGTAAGTTTTTTGATACATGAAAGGATGCTCTGAAATATTTAAATTTGCTTAAATGTAGTAAAATTTGTTTTGTGGTCCAGTACATAGTTTATTTTTGATAATTCCATACATAGTTAATGTAGTGTCTGTTTTTATATTTGGGTGGAAATGAATGTCAATTGGGTTAACTTGGATGCTAATATTGTACAAACCTTCTAATTTTTACTCATTTTCTGCATAATTGTGGCATTCATTATTAAGAAAGGAATACTATAATTTCTAAATGTGATTTTGGATGTGTCTATTTTTCCATTCAGTTTCTTTGTTCTTTATTTGTTTGACTGTGCTGCATAATCTCATGTCAACTTGACACAGGCTAGAATCATCTGAGAAGAGGGAACCACAATTGAGAAAATGCCTCCATAAGAGTGGGCTATAGGCAAGCCTTCAGAATATTTTCTTACTTAGTGATTGATGTGGGAGGGCCAAGATCATTGTAGGTGGGGCGATCCCTGGCATAGTGGTCCTGGGTACCTTAAGAAAGCATGCTGAGCAAGGCATGGGTAGAACAAGCCAGTAAGCAGCAATCCTCCATTGTGTTTTCGTCAGCTCCTGCCTCCAGGTTCCTGCCCTGCTTGAGTTCCTACCCTCTCTTTTGGTTATCAACTGTTCTATGGAACTGTAAGTGAAAAAGCTCTTTTCTCCCCAGGTTAATTTTGGTCATGGTATTTCATTACAGCAACATTAACCCTAAGACAATGACTTTTTAATGAATTGGAATTTCCCTCTTCATCTATGATAATATTACATGTTCTAAAGAATTATTTGTCTCATATTAAAACAGCTTTCTTTTGATTAGAGTTTACAAGAATTTCATTCTTGAACTTTTGATCTTAAAATTTTAGCTACTAAACTTAAAGTGAGATTCCATAGAAAATGTACTTTAATATACTATATAGATAGAGAAATAAGATTTCCTAAATATTAGCATATTAAATATAACATATATGCAAAGAATGATAGGTGGTTAGGTACTAGGACAAGGCTCAGTGGATCCACGAAAGCCTAGGTTTGATTTTCACAACCCATGTAAAAAGCCAAGTATGGTGGTGCATGTGCAACATCCCAGGATGGCCAGGGCAGATTGAGAAGTATGCACGGAGCTCAATGACTGGCTAGCTTAGCCTGCTTTGTAAAGTGCCAGGCCACAGATGGAAGATACCTGAGGTGTAGCAACTGATACTATCCTCCAGCTTCCAAATACACATGCACACATATGCATGCATGTGCACACACATACCTGTGTACTCATTCACAAAGTGCACAGATGCACACATACATGGAAAAATGCACATAAAAATAGATTCATTTACTACTTTATACCAAACACTATAGACTGTAAAGGAAATGCCAAATGATCTTCACAGTAGGTTCAGAAAAATACTTAACAAATTAAGCACTTGTCTGTTCTATTGCTGTGAAGAGACCCCATAACCAAGGCAACTATTCTAAACCTAGGCATTTAATTCAGGGGCTTACTTACGGTTTCGGAGGATCAGTCCATGATCATCATGGCAGGAAGCAGACAGGCATGGATCTGGAACAGTAACTGAGAGATTTTCATCCTGATCCAATGCATGAGGTAGAGAGAAAGGGGGAGGAGGGAAGGGAGGGAAAATGGGAATGGAGAAAGGGATGGGTTGAGAGAGAAAGACTGGACTTAGGCTTTTGAAACTCAAAATCAACACTCAGTGACATACCTCCTCCAATAAGGCCATATCTACTTCAGCAAGGCCACACCTCCAAATTCTTCCCAAACAGTTCCATGAACTGGGAAACAAGCATTTCAACATGAAACTATGGAGGCCAGTCTCATGCCATCCAAACCACAACAGCACTCATTCATAAGAAAAAATAATTAAATGAGGACAGAAATTTTCTTTATCCTGGTAAAATATGTTTATAAAATACTTGTGGTTAATATCATATTGAATATTGAAAGAGTAAATGCCTCTCCCATGATGCCAATATCATCACTCTAATTCAACTCTATATTAAAGTTCCTAGACAGTTCAATAACTTAAGAAGCAAATAAAAGACAAAAAACTGAAAAAATTTTTTTCTTTATTTGCAGAAAACATGGTTGCCTGTCACTCACAGGCTAATCTCTCTACCTGCTTTTCTATAGCAACTGAGCTAATAGTTCACCACTAACAAGGCCCACATACTTAGAGTATCAGTGAACCTTGAATGCTCAAAGATGCTTTTAGCAAAGTGTACTTACGAGTGATATATAGAAAGCTATAAAACTCTGCTGGGAAAAATTAGGTGTTGGTAGTCTAAATAAGGTTATTTTATAAAGATTAAAAAGATATGAAAAACATCTTGACAAAGAACATTCTTGGTGCACTTATTCTATTTGAGTACACAACATACAATCAAATTATAATAATCGAGAAAATATGATAATAAGGAACAGAATGGAAAAGAGGCATAAAGCCTCAAGTATGTGGCCATTTGATTTCAGCAAGGACTTGGTACTCTCAACCAGAAAAGCCTTCCCAACAAACTCTGCTGATCAACTGAAAAACTTTAATGATGAAAAGCACTTATCCCAATCTTTATCACACACTGTAGGAAAGGTAATAGGATGTTTAATTATAGACCTACAAATAAAATATAACAGAAACATCAGGACAATATGATCAATGTAGGTCCTAAATAAAATATATCTGTAACTTTCTAAGAAGGAAAATTCTTGGTTCTGCTGAGTTAATTTGTGGATTCATCAAGCAAACAGGGAAATGGTAAAATATAAACAATACCACTTAAGGAAAAGAAGAAGACAGATGTTAGTTCCACATATCTATGGTCAAATACAGAACCCAACAGCTCTTGAAAATAAAGACAAATGACCGTTAATAAGAGGCTGGAGAGCTGGCTCCATGGGTACAGACACCTGCTACCAAACTTGAGGATCTGAGTTCTGTCTCTAGATCCCACACAGTTAGGTGAAGGAGAAACCAAATCTAGCAAATTGTACTCTCACCTCTACAAACACTCCCTGGCGTGAACACATGCACAAACATGCATGATCACACACATGATTAAGTAATTAATTTTAAAATGTATATATTTTTTTGATTTGGCCAAAAGAGCTCTGAAACATATTAAATGGTAACATTTAGGGGTCGGGAGTTAGGGTCAGAGATATGAATGTTATCTAGCAAGGGCAAGGCGCAGCGTTTGGTCCTCAGCTCAGGTGGAGGGGGGAAGGGCAATATATCATTATTAACTAATCTCTTCCTTAGGAATACAGCATTTTGTTATTTTGGGAAAAACCAAGCAAAGTAACTAGAAGCAGATGAAAAATGACAAGACCACCATCTTTTTATGTTATTAGGTAAGCAGAACACTAAACAAGGAATGGATTCCTGCTGCAATTGGAAGACACTAACCCAAATTCAAGCTGATGAAGGCCATATTCAATACCCATTGCTAGTACAGTACTTTGTGGTAAACACTGAATGACCTCTCTCATGTTTGTGAGCAGATTAGTGTAAGGACATCTGCTTTAACTGCCTTCAATGTCCAAACTTTGCAGGCAATTCAGCAATGAAATCATAAAGGATAAGGAGATGTTAAAGGGCTAAAATATTCTAAATCCCTCAATAAAGAACATTCATAGGAATCTATATTATTACACTGAATAAGTGAATTAAATATAGTCAAAAACTAAAAATATATTGTATTCCTATATACCAAAAAAAGAAATATAAACCATGCTATTTGGTTTATATTGTTGAAAATGTGAAGTGTCAAGAATGCTGCTAAGAAGGCACATTTATAAGATACCTGTTTAGAAGATTTTGAAACCTTGGTGACAGTTCTAAAGAACCTGTGTTGTGTGAAGAAATATTCCACGTCACAGGATGAAAACCTAGTTTGAAAATTGTCAGCATTTCCAATTAGACCCCTATTTGTCACCATGCACAAAACTCAAGTCCAAGTGGATTAAAGACCTCAACTTAAAACCACAGACATTAACCCAGTTAGAGGAAAAAGTGGGGAAGAGTCTGGAACTCATAGGCACAGGAGACAACTTCCTGAACAGAACACCAACAGCCCAGGCCTTAACATCAACAATTAATAAATGGGACCTCATGAGGCTGAGAAGCTTCTGTAAGGCTGGTGACACTGTCAAGAGAACAAAGCGACAGCCTACAGACTGGGAAAAGATCATCACCGACTCTTCATCTGACAAAGGTCTAATATCCAAAATATATAAAGAACTTAAGAAATTAAACACCACCAAACCAAATAACCCAATAGAGAAATGGGGCGCAGAGCTAAACAGAGAATTCTCAACAGAGGAATATCAAATGGCTGAGAAACACTTAAAGAAATGCTCGACCTCCTTAGTCATCAGAGAAATGCAAATCAAAACGACACTGAGATTCCATCTTACACCCATCAGAATGGCTAAGATCAATAACTCAACTGACACCTCATGCTGGCGAGGGTGTGGAGAAAGAGGAACACTCCTGCATTGCTGGTGGGAATGCAAACTAGTACAACCACTTTGGAAAGCTATCTGGTGCTTTCTCAGAAAAATGGGAATAGGGCTTCCTCAAGACCCAGCTATTCCACTCCTTGGAATATACCCAGAGGATGTACTACCACACAACAGGGACATATGCTCAACCATGTTCATAGCTGCCTTATTCATAATAGCCAGAACTTGGAAACAACCTACGTGTCCCTCAACAGAAGAATGGATAAAGAAACTGTGGTACATTTACACTATGGAATACTACTCAGCTATTAAAAACAAGGAATTTCCAAAATTTGTGGACAAATGGATTGAACTAGAAATTGTCATAATGAGTGAGTTCACACAGAAGCAAAAAGAGCTAAATGGTATATACTCACTTATATCGAGACACTAGCCCAAGGTGTACGTCCCCATGAAAAACTGTACCTACCAGAATAATGGGTAAGAGGGGAGGACATCCTATTGAAACTTTAGGTGTGAGAAGCCTGGGAGAAAGAGGAAATGGAAGGATCCAGTGGGTCCTGGAAAACTACAGGCGAGTCTGGGCCCTGGGGTCCTCCGCAAACTGTGGCAACAGCCAAGGAAAAAATAGGCAGTAAAAACCTTGAACCCCTACCCGGACTAGCCGATGGACATTCTCCACTGTTGAGTGGAGAAGAAGATCTAACTCTCACACAAACTCTGGTGCCCCATATTTGATCATGTCCCTTGGATGGAGATGCCTGGTGGCACTCAGAGGAAAGATAATAGGTCACCAAGGAGAGACTTGATACCGTATGAGCATATTCAGGGGGAGGAGATCCCCCTCAGACACAGACATAGGGGAGGGGAGTAGGGGGGGAAGTGGGAGGAAGGGAGGGATGGGAGGATACATGGGATGGGCTAACAACTGAGATGTAATATGTATAAATTAATAAAAATGTATTAAAAAAAAAAAAAAAAGAAAATTGTCAGCATTTCCCCAAACTAACTTATTTTCATCTTATTTCAACTCCAATAAAAATCCTTACAGTATGTAATATGTAAATGGATAAGCTGATAATAATGTACATGAAAATGTGAAAATTTCAGAGTAGACAAAACAACATTAAAAAGTACATCAGTAGAAAGTCATTGATTGGAAGAGGTGTTATTGTGAACACAGACAAAAAATATGGATCTGATTAAGAAATTCAGAATCTGATGTGAAGAAAGGGCAACACTCCTTCATTGCTGGTGGGAAGGTAAACTTGTATAACCACTTTGGAAATCAATCTGGCTGTCTTTCAGAAAATTGGGAATAGGGCTTCCTCAAGACCCAGCTACTCTACTCCTTGGAATATACCCAAAAGATGCTCCACCACACAACAAGGACATATGCTTAACCATGTTCATAACAGCCTTATTCATAATAGCCAGAACCTGGAAACAACCTAGATGCCCCTCAGTCAAAGAATGGATAAAGAAACTGTGGTATATGTACACTATGGAATACTACTCAGCTATTAAAAACAAGGAAATCTTGAAATTTGCAGGCAAATAGATGGAACCAGAAATGATCATCCTGATTGAGTTAACCAAGATCCAGAAAGATACACGTGGTATATACTCACTTATAATTGGACACTAAGCCAACAGGGATGTCTCATGAAAGTCTTCACTTAGCAGGAGATTGGGATAGATGCTGGAACTTCCTATTGAAACTCCAGGTGAGAGAGGCATGGGAGAATGAGGAAATAGAAGAATCCAGAGGGTTCTAGAAACCTACAAGAAGACCATCAAGGCTGGCAGATCAGGACCCAGGGGGCTCTGCTCAAGCTACTACACCAACCAAGGACAATGCACACAATAAACCTAAAACTCCTATTCAGATCTAGCCAATGGACAACACATTCTCCACAGTTGTGTGCAGAGCAGGGACTGACACTGACATGAACTCTGGTGCCCCATATTTGACCATTTCCCCTTGGTGGGGAGGCCTGGTGGCACTCAAAGGAAGGGGGAGCAGGCTACCAGGATGAGACCAAATAGGCTGTCATCATATGGTGGAAGAGGAGGTCCCCTTCTGTCACAGACCTAGGGAAGGTGAATAGGGTGAAAGAGGGAGAGAGGGGGAGAATGGGAAGATACAAGTGAGGGGATAACAATTGAGATGTAATCTGAATACATAACTTAAATTTAAAAAAAAGAAATTCAGACTCTGATATACAATTACACCAATAAAATGCAACAAAGCATAGTAGTCCCATAAACTGTGTTGAGTGAACAAGCTATGTGTGTGAATAAAAATTAATTTTAACCCATAATTCACACATAAAAACTAATTTCAAAAGATTTGGATTGTTAAATGTATATAAAGGCAAAAGCAATAAAGTTCTTGCAAGCATAAGACAATAACCTTGTATTCTTAGGAGAGCAAAATCTTCTCTTTAATAAAATGAGCAAGTAGAAGACCAGGTAGTTTACCTTCAGACCTTTCCCATTCTGTTATTGCAGACCCATTCTCAGGCATGACTGTAGAGCTACAACAGAGCACCAGCTGCAGCCCCCCTCAGGCCTCATATGGATCTATCATACCAACCCCCAGCCCCCTACCCCTCCAGAGAAGTCTACACGGATAATTCTCAACAGAGGAAGCACTTAAAGAAATGTTCAATATCCTTATCCATTATGGAAAGGCAAATCAAAATGACTCTGAGATTGCATCTTACATGGCTAAAATTAAAACAAACAAACAAGAACACGTGACTGCTCATACTGCTGAGGATATGGAGCAAGGGGAGTACTCCTCCAATGATGGAGGAAGTGCAAATTGGAACAACCACATTAGAATCATTATGACAATTTCTCAGAAATTTATGAATTGATGTAGATCAAGACCCACACATACCAGTCCAGGGCATATATCCAAAGGATGCCCCACCATGCCATAAGGACACTTGCTCAACTATATTCATTGCAGCTTTATTTGTAATAGACAGAAACTGGAAGCAACCTAAATGTTCTGCAACTGAAGAATGAATAAAGAAAATTGCTACAAATATCTTTATGGAATATTACTTAGTTGTTTAAAAAATCATGAAATTTGCAAGGAAATGAATTGAACTGGATAAAAATAATTGTAAGTGAGGCAATCCAGACCCAGCAAGACAAACATGTACTCACTTATTAGTGGATATTTACTCACTTATTAGTGGATATTAGCTGTAAAGGATAACCATGCTACAATCCACAGACCCAGAGAGGCTAAGTAGCATGAAGGGCTCAAGGTCGGGGAATCTTAGGGACAAGTAAAAGCTAGTGCAATGGAAACTTCCAGCAATCTACAAAAGTGATCCTAGCTCAGACTCCTATTAATTGGGAGTATGGATCCTGAACTGACCATCTCTTGTAACCAGGCAAAGCTTCCAGTGGGGGAAATGAGACACTAGCACAGTCATGAAACCTTTGATCTACAAATTGTCCTGAATACAAGATGCACTGGGGTAAAGGTAGCAAGAAATGGTGGGTGTGGCCAACCAATGACTCATCCAACTTGGGACCCATGCAAAGACAGGGATCCCACACATGACACTGCCTGGAGGGCCAGGAACCAGAGGCTGGATAGCACAAAACCCTAAGGTAGAACCAAACACACACACACACACACACACACACACACACACACACACACACATGAAAAAGACAAATCAATGAAGTGATTTCTAATGATATTCTGCTATACTCATAGCAGAATGAGACTTGATATGCCATGTTTGTTTCATAGCCATGGGATGCCTGCCCTTTTCTGCAGATAAACAGAGGAAGAATGGATTGGTAGTGGTGATGGAGGGGAGGAGTGAGGGGAAACTGTGGTTAGGATGTAAGATATAAGAAAATAATAGATAAACTTTTAAAAATCTGTATCTATATTCATCAGGAAAACAAGTCTGTATTTTTCTTTTATCTTTATCAGATTTTGGTACCAAAGCAATATAGACTTTATAAAGCCAATTTGGAGTGTGCTTTCCCTCTATTTTTATAGAAAGCCAGCTTCTTTTGTACTTGTGTACACTTCATAATTTTTTCCCCATCCTTTGATATTCAGTCTGTAAATTGTGTTTTTGGGAGTAGCTTGATCTAGTGTAATCTAGTCAGCCATCTTGCCCTCAGCTATCAGTTAGTTGAGGCCATTTATTAATTTTCGAAATATTGCTGCTTACTTTTCTGGGTGGGTAGGTCACTTTATTTTTTTACTTTCTCCCCTATTAGAGACACAAGTTTATTAGGGGTTTCTTAGTTAGCTTTGCTAGATATGATGAATTCCTTCTTAATGCCCCTTTTGCTCACTTTTTCCTCTCATGTGCTCTTCTTTCCTCTTTGTCCTATGTGTATAGTATTCCCTTAAGTATCTTCAGCATTGCAGCTTGATGGGCCCAAACTTCTGCCCTAGTTTGCTTCTCCGTTGCTGTGATTAAAACACTGGCCAAATCTAAGCTGGTGGACATCTTACAATTTCAGGCCACAATCTGTCACTGGGAAAGGCAGGGCAGGGTCTCAAGGCAAGAACCTGGAGGTAGGGTTTAAAGCAAAGACCATGAAGGGATGCTGGCTTTAGCTCTCTCTATTGGCTTTCTCGGCTTCCTTTACTATAAAGCACAGGCTTACCTGCTCAAGAGTGATGATGTGGGCTGGGCCTTCCTACATAAGCCGTCAGTCAAGACAATACCCACAGACTTAACCACAGGTCAGTCTGATGGAGGCGATGCCCTAACTGAGGTTCCCTTCATTCAAGTGACTCTATTTTGTGCCAAGTTGACAAACTAAAAAGCAATACAACTACCTGCATCTGTGCCGCCTTGAAATGTCCCTGTTTTCTCCATCAATACAAACATACAGTTTTTCTCCATGTAACAATCTTAATTGACAACTATTTACTTTCAGGGTTGAAATACATCTCTCTATGTTCTCCTGGCTATTGGGGTTATTCTTGTTTCTGTCTTTGTGGGTGTGCTGTCATTTTCCTTATAGTTTTTAGTACTGTTTCTTTGCTTTGTCTGTTTTACATCTTGACTACAATATGTTGTTGAAAAGTTATTCTTACACCTGTTAGAGGTTGTAAGTGCCTGTTGTGTTTGAATAATGGCTTCTCAAGATTTGGAAACTTTCTGCTATAATTTTGTTTACTAATATTTTGCAGCTTCTTCCATTTTACCTTTCTCTGTTTTGGTCTCTTGACAATATCCCAGAGTTCTTGGGAATGATAGTCTTGCCAGTGTGTGTGTGTGTGTGTGTGTGTGTGTGTGTGTGTGTGTGTGTTTTCCTTATTGCTGTCTGAATGCCCTATTTCAAAGAACGTTTTCTCAGTCTCTGAAACTCTTTGAAGTTGAAATTAAGGCCTCTCAGTTCCCTGCCTAACGTTGGACAGAGCTGCCTTCCTCTTAGTAAGTATGCCCTTTTGCATGGTGGAGGCCTCTGCTGGTCATGCTTAATTGTGTAGTCTGTGAGAAGCAGAAGACCTTTAACCCTTCAGAGAGGCGTTGGTTAGACCATCTGGCTTGTGTGCGTGGAGGTGTCTTCTAAGTGCTCTCAAAGTGTAGAAAGCAAACAGTGCTGAGATTGGCACAGATAACCAGGCTCTGAGCTTTCATGGCCTCCTAAGTACTTACTTCCCACTCTGCTGTGGGTATCCAGTACACTCAAGAACTTCAAAGTTCTCAGATCCCACAGCTGTGAGTGCAGGTGACACCACTGGCCTGAAGCTCAGAGCATCAAACTTCAAGGTCATTTTGTTGATGAGAATGCTCCCAGCCAATGAGGGTGGGACCAGCCTCCTAACCCAGGCAGAGCATCCTACCACCTGCTCCCTTGGCTTGGCAGGGTCCTCTTGTTCATCACTACTGACCTTCTGACTCTCTCTTCTCATGTAGGCCAGATACTGGCATTGCATGAAGTCATGGGTCACCATGTGGTACTAGGACTCAAACCTGTGTCTTCTTCAAGAGAAGTAAGTGTTCTTGACCACTGAAGTAACTCTCCAGTCTCTAATACAAGTTTTTTTTATCATGAATTTGGATGAATTTTATCATTTTTTTAAACACAAGTTTAAATAACGACATAATTTCAGAATTTATTCTACTCAGGTGGTGCTTTTCACTGCTTGAGTCTTGAAGAGCTTTATATTAGATAATTTAGAATAAAATAACCTTAAAATCCCACTTCAATGAGTCAACAAGATTACAGGTGTTATAGTCAAGAATATGATCACATTGTGGGACCGTATCACCATCCTAGTTTTCCTAAGTAATTTCTAATCATTTGATCAATCCACCTTGCCCATACCAAAATACTATTTTGATTTAAATAAATTTTGATTTTAATAGAAATAAACTAAACAGGATTTTTTTCCTGTGTGATTTATTTTCCACAACATACTATTTCAAACTTACAGAATCCATATTGCGAAATGAGTCTGTATTTACTTCCTTAACTGCTGACTGGCATTCTAGTGCACGAATAAACCATAACTTGTTTATCTTGTCTCCTGATTGTCATTTGGGGTCTCTCCAATGTTTTGCTACTGTATGCAGTATTGGCATGAAATCTTTTCTTTTTCACAATTCTTTCTGCAAATGCATGTTTTCATATGGGGTTCCCGTAGGGGAGGGATGCAATGCAGGCCCCCAGTTTAGACTCTTCTTCTGCAAAATATCTGGCTCTGGATCTCTGTACCAGCTTTCATCTACTGCGGGAGGAAGCCCCTTTGATGATGGCTGGACAGAGCACTAATCTATGAGTATACAGAATATCTCTAGGAATCATTTCATTTTTTTTTTTTTACCAGTTCTGTTTGGTTCGACCTAGACCTCTGGGCTATCCAGTCTCTGGATTCTGGACATCCAGGCATTGTCAGGGGTCAGCTCCCTTTTGTGAAGTCGGCCTCAAGTTAAACTAAACATTAGCTGGCCACTCCCACAATTTCAGAGCCACCGTTGCCATAGAACATTGTGCAGACAGGGTAGATTATAGGTCAAGGATTTTGTGGCTGTATTCGTGTCCAGGTTTCTATTTCCTTAGCCTGGAGAGTATGTTCCCTCACCAAAGAGACTGTAACGTAGGAGTGTAGGCTCCATGCAAACAGAGCTCAACCTCTCTACTTCAGTGAGCTGGGTGGATGGTGCCCTAGGCAATGCCCCTCCCCCATTGCTAGTTTTCAGAGAACAGCATTCTGCCTCGCATCAGTCAGGGTTGTTTAGGCACCTCCACAGACCCCTTCTTGCAACCAAGTTCCACCACTGAAGGCCTTGCCTAGCTACAAAAGAAGGCCAGCTCTGACTCCGTATCTTCCATTACTAGAGTATTCACTATGGTCACCTTCACAGATGCCAGGACATTTCCACTGCACTTGCTTTCCACACCGCTTCCCTGATGATCCGCAATTCTAGCTGTCTCTTCTTGCACTCTCTCCCTCCACCCTTTCTCACCCACCAGATGTTTTCTGCTTCTTTCTGCCTCTGCCCGAAGTTCACCCACAAAAATTATTCTCTATAACCTTCCCAGGGGGATCCATGCATCTGCCCCACAGCCCTCCTCTTTACCTAACATCTCTGAGTCTGTGGGTTATAGTTTGACTAACATTTACTTAACAGCTAATATCTACTTATGAATGAATGAATACCGTGTTTGTCTTTCTGTGTTTCAGTTACCTCACTCAGGTTTTTTTTTTCTGGTTCTATCCATTTGGCAGCCAATTTTATAATGTCACTTTTTTTTCCTGCTGAGTAATACTCCATTGTATAAATGTACCACATTTTCTTTATCCATTCTTCAGTTGAAGCATACCTAGGTATTTTTCTGGCTTTTATGAATAAAGCTGAGATGAACATAGTTGAGCAAGTGTCCTTGGAGTAGAATAAAGCTTCCTTTGGGTATTTGCCCAACAGTGGTATAGGTGGGTCTTGAGGTTGATGAATTCCCAATTTTCTGAGAAATTGCAGTATCAATTTCCATATGAACTGTACAAGTTTGCACTCCCCTCAGAAGTGGAGGAGTGTTCCTCTTGCTCCACATTCTTGCCAGCATGAGCTGTTACTTGTGTTATTGATTGTAGCCATTCTGACTGGTGTAAGATGGAATCTCAAAGTTGTAGGCTTTGAACTTTTTCAAATCTACTTTATGTGGGGTTCTTTAATGCTTACACTTCCTTTCCAAGCCACCTACCCTTGATAGGAGAGGAGAGAGGTTCATGGGAACAGAAGAAGTAGACTTTTTAAGACTCAGTTCCTTGGAGTGATTCCACTGGTGTAGTAGGCAGGATTCCAACAGACCTGTTAAGCAGCAAACCAGCAAGTCAACAAAAGTGACTGAAACTGCAGCAGCCAGAACTCAGAGCAACCCTGGAACCAGAACCTCCAACTGTTCACTGGAACAATTCTCCTAGGAGCATCTCAGGGGAGTAATGAAGAGCCAGACAATAGGAAATGGTGCCAAGACCAAAAAGCACCACCTCTTCTTTGTCTTGTATCATCTCAGAGTCCATACTAAAATGTTTATCAGTTGGCAAAGACCATGCCCCCACAAGAGGAGGTTCCTCTTCTAATGGACAAACATTGCCTGTTCTCTTATAAGTCTGTTTCCAGCAGAAAAACATCACACACACTCACATAAGTCTGTTTCACATGGTCATTCCCCACTTTCCCTTCTATCAGGTTTGGTGTGTCTGGTTTTATGTTGAGGCCTTTGTTCCACTTGGACTTGAGTTTGGTGCAGGGTGATGAATATAGATCTATTTGCATTTTTCCACATGCTGCTTTTCAGTTTATCTAGATTTGACCATTTATTGACAATGCTTTACAGTGTGTATTTCTGATTTCTTTATAAAAAAAAATTAGATGTCCATAGGTGAATAGATTTATGTCTGGATCTTTGATCCTATTCCATTGATCAACCTGTTTTTATGTCAGTACCATGTGTTTTTAAATTACTAAAGCTCTGTAGTACAACTTGAAATCAGGGATGGTGACACCTCCAGAAGTTCTTTTATTGTTTAAGATTGTTTTAGATATCCTGTTTGTTTGTTTGTTTGTTTGTTTTCCATATGAAGTTGAGAATTGCTCTTTTAATGTCTGTAAAGAATTGTGTTCAAATTTTGATGAGAATTGCATTGAATCTGTAGATTGATTTTGGTAACATGGCCATTTTTACTGTGTTACTACTGACCCATGAGCATGGGAGTCTTTCTATCTTCTTTAATTTCTTTCTTCAGAGACTTGAAGTTTTTTTCTACAAGTCTTTCATTTGCCTTGTTAGAGTTACACCAAGATATTTTCTATCGTTTGTGGCTATCATGAAGGCTGTTGTTTCCCTGATTTCTTTCTCAGCCCTTTTGTTGTTTGTATATAGAAAGGCTACTTTTTTTGTTGTTAATCTTGTATCCATCCAACACTTAAGGTGTTTATCAGCTGTGGGAGTTCCCTGGTAGAAATTTTAAGGATGTTTATATATTCTATCATATCCTCTGCAAATAATGATACTTTGACATCTTCCTTTCCAATTTGTATCCCCTTGATCTCCTTTAGTTTTCTTATTGCTCTAGCTAGAACTTAGTATATTAAATACAAATGAAGAGAGGTGTGGACAGCATCATTTTGTTCCTGATTTTAGTTGAATTGCTTTGCGCTTCTCTCTATTTAAATGAATTTGGCAGTGTTCCTTCTGCTACTTTATGGAATATTTTGAGGAGTATTTGTATTAGTTCTACTTTGAAAGTCTGGTAGAATTTTGTGTTAAAACCATCTGGCCTTGGGATTTCAGGGTTTTGGGAGGCTTTTAATGACTGCTTCTATTTCCTTAGGGGTTATACATCTATTTAAGTTGTTTATCTGCTGTTGATTTAACTCTGGTAAGTGATATCTATTACTGCTTACCAGATATTTCAATTTTGTAGAGGATGGATTTTTGAAGAGTAATCTAATGAGTCTTTGGACTTCCCTAGTGTCTGCTGTCTTCTTTTTCATTTGTGATTTTGTTAATTTGGTTATCCTTTCTCTGTCTTTTTTTAGGCTGGATAAGGGTTTGTCTATCTTGTTACTTTTCTGAAAGAACCAATTCTGCTTCATTGATTCTTTTCAAAGTTTCTCCCTCCCCCCCACACACACACATTGATTTTTAACCCTCAACTTGATTATTTCCTGCCATCTACTCCTCTTGTTTTGCTTGCTTCTTTTTGCTCTAGGGCTTTCAGGTGAGCTGTTAAATTACTAGTATGGAATCTCTCTAATTTCTTTATGAGGGCACTTAGTACTATAAACTTTCCTGTTAGAACTGCTTTCATGCTGTCTCATAAGTTTGGGTATGTAATGCCTTCATTTTCATTGAATTCTAAGAAGTCTTTAATTTCTTTATTTTTCCTTTGACCCAGTGGTCCTTCAGTAGGAAGTTGTTCAGTTTCCATGAGTTTGAAGGCTTTCTGCTGTTTTTGCTGTTGTTGAAGTCCAGATTTAATCCATGATGATCTGATAACACATGGGGGGGGCTATTTAAATTTTCTTGTATCAGTTGAGGCTTTTTTTGTGACTGAGTCTATGAATAATTTTGGAGAAGATTCTGTGAGAGTCTGAGAAGAAGGTATATTCTTTTGTGTTTAGGTGAGATGTCCTATATATACCTCTTAGGTCCACTTAAGTCATAATGTCTGTTAGTTCCATTATTGCTCTGTTGAGTTTCTGTCTGGATGATGTGTCCATTGGTGAGAGTGGGTGATGAAGTCTCCCATGATTGGTGGGTGGGATTCAATATGTAATTTAAGAGTTAATGTTTCTTTTACAAATATGGGTGCCTTTGTATCTGGGACATAGTTCAGAACTGAGACATCATCTTGATGGATTTTTTTCCATTGATGAGTATGAAGTGTTTTTCCTCATCTCTTTCACTTAACTTTGGGGTGAAAGTCTATTTTGTTAGATATTATAATGTCTGTGCCAGCTTGCTTCTTGGGTCCATTTGCCTGGAAAATCTTTTTCCAACCATTTGCTCTGGGGTAATGTTTATCTTTGTTGCTGAGGTATGTTTCTTGTATGCAGCAGAAGAACAGATCCTGTATTCACATTCATTTTATTAGCCTACATTTTTTAATTGGGAAATTGAGTCTATTGATATTAGGAGATATCAGTGTCCAATGATTGTTAATTCCTGTTATTTTGCTGTTATTGTTGATGGTGGTGGTGGTGGTAGTGATGGTATACTATATGTTGCTAGTGTGTTTGTTTCCCTTCTTTTCATTTTGCTGGAACTGAAGTTATTTATTTCCTTTGTTTTAAATGGTGTGAAAATCCTTGGGTTAGTGTTTTTCTTTTAATACCTTCTGTAAGACTGGATTTGTGGATAGATATTGTTTATGTTTGACTTTGTCATAGGATATCTTATTTTTCCCATCTATAGTGACTAAAAGGTTTGCTGGTATAGTAAGTCTAGACCAGCATTTCTGGTCTTTTAGAGTCTGTAAGACATCTGTCTTGACCCTTCTGTCTTTTAGCGTCTTCATTGAGATGTTTAGGTAATTCTAATAGGTCTGTCTTTATATGTTACTTGGCCATTTCCCCTTGCTGCTTTCAATATGCTTTCCTCTGTATGTTTAGTATTTTGATTATTATGTGGCAGAGGCAGGGATTTCTTTTCTTATCCTACTTGAAGCTCTGAAGCTTCTTAAACTTTTATAGTCATCTCATTCTTTAGGTAAGAAATTTTCCTTCTATGATTTCCTTGAAAATATTTTTCTGGGCCTTTGAGTTGGGAATATTCTTATTTTATTCTTATTATTCTTAGTTTTTGTGTTCATAGTGTCCCATGTTTCCTGGATGTTTTGTGTCAGAAGCTTTTTAGATTTATCATTTTTCTTTTACTGATATATCATTTTCTTTTGTCATATCTTCTATCCCTGAGAGCCTCTCTTCCATCTCTTGTATTCTGTTGGTGACACTTTCATCTGTAATTCATGTTTGCTTACCTAGATTTCCATCTCCATGATTCTCTCAGTTTATATTTTCTTTATTGCTTCTATTTGCATTTTCATGTCTTGAAGAGTTTTATTTATTTCCTTTACCTGTTTGTTTTTTTCTGGGTTTCTTTAAGGGGTTTATTCATTTCCTCTTTAAGAGCCTCTATCATCTACGTAAGATTGGTTTTAAGGTCATTTCCTTGTGCTTCAGCTGTGTTGAACTATCCAGGGCTTGTTGTAATAGGATAACTGGGCTCTGATAGTGGCATATTTGCCTGGTTGTTGTTGCCTGAGTTCTTACACTGGCCTCTGGCATCTGGTATTTGGGTAATTATAGGTTTATGTGCCAATTTCTGAGTTTATCTTTGTTGAATGAGTGTTTTTCCATCGGTTTCTGTTTCCTGTCTGGTCTTCTGGCCTGGGTAGCCTGTGGTTCTCATGACCTGTGAGTCCTCAGGTCTAGTAGGGTGTCTCTGCCGGTGTTTTTGCAGCCTGCATGACCTCTGGGGATTTGGGGTACCATTGTTGCCTCTAGGGTTCTAAGAGCTGGCATGGCCTCTGGCATCCTGGGTATTGAAGTGGCCTTTAGGGTTCTGGGTATCAGTGTGGTCTCCAGTAGAGGAGTGGACTTCTGCCAGAGTTGTGGGCCAGGAAATTCTTAATAAAGTTTTGGAAATTCTAGAATTCAAGAATTTAAGAAGATCATAAACGATGGCCAAATTGGCTTCATTCTGGGAACGCAACGTTGGCTCAACATGCACAAAGCAATGAATATAATATAGCACATAAACAGGAACAGACATCTCAGTCCATCCCTAAAAGGCATCTGGTGAAGTACAATATCCCTTTGTGATAGAGGCCCCAAAGAAAATAGGAACAGAATGAACATGCCTCAACGTAGTAAAAGCTATGGGAGGCAAACACACGCAGCCAACTTTACAATGGGTGTGGAAACTGAAAGCATTTCCTCTTAAATTTGAAATGAGGCAAGGCTGAGCATTCTCTCCACTCTTACCTAACACAATGCTCAAAGACTTAGTTGAAGTAATATGACAAGAGATAGGGGAAAATGTGATGTAAGACAGAAAAGAAGCCAATTGCTTCTATTTTCAGATTAAATAATCCTTTATTTATTTAAGAGACCTCAAAGATTTTGCTAGAAAGTTCTCAGACCCAACAATCAATTTCAACAAACAAATTGTTAAGGAAAACTGTAGGGGACGGGCTATATGGCCAATGTCCAGCCATCTTGTCAGAGCCTAGGTTCCTATTTCTCCAGCAGTCTGCCATTTACCAGAAACCAGCTGACCCTGTCGTGGTTCGACAGTTAGACTAAAGATAAGATTTTAGACGGAGCCACCCTGTTGTAGTTTAACAGTTAAGAGTAGATAAAGATAGCAAAATATTCGGTGTGGCAGAAGGTTGTGACCTGCTTGGAATTCCTCGCATCTTGAGATAGCCTACAGCTGGGTTGCCATAGCAATATGCTTCCCTGCCCCCTGCCTTATAAAAACTCTGTGAAAGTTCTCAATAAATGGGGTTTGATCAGAATCCAGACTTGCCCCCTTCTTCGTGTCTTGTGTTCTGTCCCTATACAGGAAAATTCTCCTCCCGAGCGTTAGCCGAACTCCAGCGGGCCGGGGCAGAAAACTGGCTCTCCACAGGTAGAAGAATGAAACCAGGTTTATATATTAGATGCTGCACAAATACAGGTAAGAATGTCCTAATAACAGAAATCAATCTCAAGAATGGACAAATAAGAACACATTAAGTAAAAAAAATCTTCTGTATACTAAAAGGAAACAATTACCAGAGTGAAGATGTCAGAATGGGGGTTAATACCAAAGATATGTATAACAAACTCAAAAAAAGTTTAGTACCAAAAATCATATTCACTTAGTACATTGACTAATTAACTCAATAGACAATTCTCAAAGGAAAGCAATACAAACACCAAGAAATATCTGGAAATGTGTTTGCTATCCCTTGTCTATTTTTAATTAAAATGGCCTTAAGACTCTATCTCAGCGCAGTCAGAATGGCTGTCATCAAGAAAATAAATGACAACAGATACTATTAAGAATGTCTGGAAAGTGAAATTATTTTTCACCACTGGCTGTAGTCCAGTCTTGTGAAGCCCCCACAGAAGTCAGTATAAAGATTCTTCAACAACTGGAAGATAGAACCCCCCTAGCATGCTGTGCACATGCGTAAGTCAATATATCACAGACATACTAGTAATTCAATTTTATTACTGTGCTAGTCACAATATTCAGGAAATGGAACTAGCCCATGTCTGTCAGTAGATGAAGGGATAAGGAAAACATGGTACATATATGTTTTATGCATCCATAAAGAAAAATGACATGATGATATGTGTAGGAAAATGGATGGGGACTGCAATAACTATATTAAGAAAAACAAGTCAGACTCAAAAAGACAAATATTTCTCTTATATGGAGAACCTTGATTTAGAATTCTATGTATTCATATAGTAGGTCATAAAATAAAAGCATGAGCAGAATTTGATGAGGTTGTGCAAGAAGCTCATGACTGCAAAAATCAGCACAAAATTTGATTTGTTAAAAATTGGTACATAGCTAACAAGAATAAGAAATGAGAAAAGGAACAAATGCAAGAATACTGTAGTATCACTGCAGATTTTTTGGGCATTAGAAAACTAAAAATTTGTGAATATATTAAGCACTTTTATAGCAATGCATATAATTCTAGAAAATGCTGCTTATCAAAGTTGGCAGAAAAAGTAGATGTCTAAATAGGTCTATAGGGCTCAACTAGTCCCAGTTTCAGTAGTGTGAACATAAATAACAAATGACATAAATCACTCACGTGAAACCTTCCTATGATGAAATTTCCAGGTTCTGTTGGATATATAAAGTTATATTTTTAAAAGTAAATAAGAGCATGGATAGGGAGGAGATAGCTCTGTCAGTAAAGTGGTTACTGTGGAGACACAGAGCATGAGTTTGCCCCCTAGCACCCAAGATGCTACTATGTACTGGGTTAATTCCAGTGATGGTGAAGTGGACACAGGAAGATCTGTGAGGCTTACTGACCAGATAGCCTAGTGTGATCACTGAAAGCCAGGCCCCAGCAAAAGACTCTGTTTCAAAAAAAAAAATAATAATCAACCCAGGATGAATGACTCCTGAAGAATGACTTTAGAGATTGGCTTTGTATCCCCACATGCATAGAGATAGAGACACAGACAAAGGAGAGGGAAAGGGAGGGGAGAGGAAGAAAGGGGGAGGAGAGAATAAGAAACAACCATGGTGTTTCATAAGCTTCTCCAGTCAGTGCAGTTATGGGAGGAGGAAAGCACAAGGGGCCTGAGGCAGCCACCACAGCTACAAGAGTGGGCATTGGCCAGTAATCTTTGTCAACAGATAATCCTGATATTGATAAAAACCAAAACACCATAGCATGTAAGTCTTTGTAGGAGACACACTCAGTTTTTACATGAAAAGTAAAGAAGAGGGACTGACGAGTTAGTTGGTAAGGGGTCTGCCACACAAGCATGAGACCCTGAATTTAGACACTCCCCCCCCAGAATCCATGTCAAGTGCTGAACGTGGCAGCATGGGCCTGGAGTTGCAGCATTGTGCGGAGCAGGAACAGAGAGATCTCCTAAGCTCTTGGACCCAGAATAGCTGAATTGAGGAGCGTCTGGTTTAGAGAGAGTCTGGAAAGCAGGAGAGCAACCAGAACATGGTAAACACCTAGTAACATTGACCCCTTACATCCCCAAGCACAAACACACATGCATATACCCACAAGCCCATGTGCACACACTGCCACACTAACAAGTATATATAACACAGACACACATGCACACACACACACACACATACACACACACACACACACACACACATGTACATAAAAGTGCATGGTTTTGGTTCTTTCTTTCCTTCCTTCCTTCCTTCCCTCTCTTCCTCCCTTGCCCCCATCTTTATCTTTGTTTCTGTTCCTGGGCTTTTATCTGTGGAAGAAAAATACAAAAGCACAGAAGGAGTGAGAAATACATTGCCACGAGGATTGTAGTGACACAGCACCAAACCAGGGATCCTGATGGGCACTCCTGTAGCACAGCTGTAGATGTGTTATCGGCTTCCCACATGGAAGCTTGCCCATTGTCTGAGCCTCACTCTTCAGCTTTCCTGACAACTCTGTGAACTGCATAATAGTATTGTAATGAATTCTTTTCTGGTTAGTTTAGCCAGAGTTCAGGGAAAGTCATTATGCATTCATTTCTCATTACTCCACAGAGAAAATGCTGAGAAAGAGCTAGCTCTTTTCACAGCAAACCTGAGCCTAGGAGAACCTTCTAGAAACCCTCATTAATTATGTTCATTTCTGCCTCTCCATTTAGAATGAGGTCTCTCATCTGTTGTCCTCTTGAAGCTTCTACTGTTTTCTCTCATCCTGAATCCTTTCACTATGTTGCCAGACTTCCACTCTCATTTGAGAAGACTGTAAAGGTTGCAAGATCCTGAATATACGATTGCTGATAGATTTTACAGTGTTTGGAATGCAAGATTTTTCCCCCCCATCACAAATGGCAGGTGCTCTCTCAGTTGAGATTTGAGCCTGGCAACATGCAGTGGGTCATCTATATTTCTGTTTCTCGTGCATGGCCAATCAACACTGCAAGAATGACAACTTTTGAATTGCTGCCTAGTCGTGCGAGAGTGAGCGCAGAAGAAGGTGTTATTAGTCGGAGTGTGATGTTGTTCCATATTGCAAAGGTTATGGCAATATGCAGACGTCTTAAAATGCAACCACCATAATCCCATGGACATCTGGTACTGGGGGTTCTGCCTGCTATAACAGCACTTCAAGGCTCCCACCATTCCTTTATGTAAAGTATTGTAAGTTGAGAAAATGTAGTGTCTATCATAAGTACTCAATGTGGTTTCTCCCAGGCTTCCTCTCATTAAAGAAAACAGAGGTCTCAATACACTGACATTTCCTGGCTCTCAGCTCATCCCCTGCTGAGACACAATGTGTTCCCCCTATGGCACTCAGCTGTAGCCGTGCCAACCCTTACAAGGTCAGTTCCAAATCTGCCTTCTTCAGTCATCTACAAACCCAGGCTCCTCCCTAGTCATTCTGAGTCCATCTGCCTTTCACCTCCCTTTCTGCTTCTGCACAGAAACACCCTGAGTTGCTCTCCTATGCCAGCCAGGCCCGACTTCTCACTTGTGATTCTCTGTCCGAATGAGAATTTGATGATAGACACACATAACGCCATTTTCCCTAACACAAAGATCCCCAGAATTCAAAATGCAATTTCTTTGTTAGATGAAACTTTTATTTACTTCACGGTCCTTAAAAAGCTCTTCTCTGGTGTCCATATTAATAAAGTCCATTTAAGAATTCCAAAACATGGGTTTCTGTCTTCAATTAGAAGAACACCCTCCCTGCCCCCCACAAGCACACACACACACACACACACACACACACACACACACACATGCGACAGCAAGCAGCAAGTACTTACTCACTGAATATCTCTCTGATCTGAGCTTGACTTTTTAAGCTACCACATAGTTAGATCATGTATAATTTGCCTTTTTATGTCTGGCTTATTTCACTTAACACAATGCCCATAAGATTCATCCATGACAGATGTCATGATTTTCTTGTTTTCAGCCTGAATACTATTTACACTCCACCACCACTCCTCTCTGTGTGTGTGTGTGTGTGTGTGTGTGTGTGAGAGAGAGAGAGAGAGAGAGAGAGAGAGAGAGAGAGAGAGAGAGAGAGAGAGAGAGCGAGAGAGAGAGAGAGAGAGAGAGAGAGAGAGAGAGAGAGAGAGAGAGATTTTACTTATTTTTATTCATTCCTTCAACCCTCGATGGTAATGTGGCTTGCTTCCAGACTTTGGCTATCTTGAGAAATGCTTCAAGAAACATGGGGGTACAGACCTAATTTTGACAATGGTTTTATTTATTTTATTTTTTTTGAAAAACATACTTGGATTGGTTTTTCTAAAAGTCACTGTCTGGTATTTGTCTCATTTCATAAATCTGTATACAATTCCCCCTAGAGGTCCATTTTACCTTGAATACTTTGCTATGCTTGTTAGATAATGAGAAATTAAGTACAAGGCCAGCTAAACTACTTTCTGAGCCTCCTCCGCACTTGCCACCTTTCCCTTCACTTCCTGTATGACAGGATTGTCCCAGGCAGAGAAAGTTCTGAGAGTGTGACTCACAACCTAAGAGGGTAATACTTAATGAAACCTGCCTCTCATGCATTTACCAAAAGGGGCAGCCTCAGAAAAGGCCCATGCACTGGTACTTTATTGGAGAGTGAACCAAGAGAGTGGAAATTGGGGACAAAAAAAGGCAGAAGAAGAAATTGGTGACCTACTATGGGATTGCTTGCACAATTCAATGTGATCACCTAAGAAATTGAATTTATTTTTGATTTACTTTAAAAATTGAAAATGTTATTCTACCAAAGTGATATTTAAAATGAGTATCAAAACTAGAAATAAACCAAACTGAAAGTGTCTTTCCGTAGGTAAATGGCTAAACAAACTGTAGCTGGTCAATCCTATAAGATAAAATATTATAGCATATTTCATGCTATGCAATACTATGCATCAATACAAGGAAACTAAGTATTTGTATATATAATAAATTGACAGAATCTCTGCATAAATATTGAGTGGAAACCCCCAAATTTAATTTACAGAAACTTAAGTGTGTGTGTGTGTGTGTGTGTGTGTGTGTGTGTGTGTGTGTGTGTAGAATAGATTAATCAGGGAATAAGAAATGTAGATGGGAAAGAAACAGGTATGTCTTTAAGAAAGGAACATGAGAGAACTGTGTGGTGATGGAAATGCTCTGTAACTTGCATTTATTGATGTCAGTGTTTTGATTGTGGCACTGAACTGTAGTTTAAAAGATACTACTGTTAGGGAATAAAGGGCTCATGAGATCTCTCTCTCTCTCTCTCTCTCTCTCTCTCTCTCTCTCTCTCTCTCTCTTACCTCTTCATTTCTTACAACTACATGTGAATCTACAATTATCTCAAAATAAAAAGTATAATTTAAAAAAATGAAAACGCCTTCCCCAGAACTCATGTAATTATTATTATTCAGTATCACTTAAGTGTCATGACTAAAGTATAACCCATAATTTTGCCTCTACCCATTTCTCACTCCATCAAACATCTGATGGCAACTTCAGTAATTTATAGGCCACTGGATTGTGCTTAACTCCAAGAATGTGCCCTTTGTTGCCATCAACCTTTCTTTGTGATTGGATCAGTTTCTCCCTCCAGGAATCTATCTTCAGGGAACACTGTGGACACTGTAAGCTTCTTTGCCAATATGTGGAGTCTGAGACAAAGTTTAACTGCCAATATTTTATTGAAGAGTATTCAGGAAAGCTAAGACATGATAACAAAGCAGATAAAGGCAATTAATGTGAAAATGCAATACCAGTTGGTCACCACTGTAGTTGGATGGTTATATAATCATTGGAGACAAAAATGCATCCCAGAATCCCTATCTCTGATGATTTAACCAAGCACTAATCTAAGTACAAATGTGAAAGGACTTTGCATGCATAATTAAGGTTATAGTAATAAGCTAATTTTAAAATGAGATGATGTTTCATATTATGTCATATTGTACCAAACTATATCATATCCACTCTTATCATGTACGGACTTAGTAATGGAGAGCTTTCCCTGGTGAAGACAGGAGGAAAGAGGTTAGGGAGATGTGATAAAATAGGAAGTCAGTGAGAACCCTAATATAAGAAAGGTTTAACCCTTTCCTGCTTTCTTTCAGATATAGGGGCCAGTAGGCAAATAGAGGGAAAATAGGGGAGCCTCCTACTTACATCAAAGAAGTAGGAAACTCAATACAGTTCCCAAAAAGGATGGGGCCTGTCCACCAAGCCAAACAATTGGAATGAGAGTCTTCCTAAAGCATTGATGGAGACATCCACCTGATCTGGACTTGTACCCTACAGAGCTTGAGATAGGAGTTGACATTGTTGTAAGCCATGAGGATATGGCAATTTCTTATACCAGGAACAGCAGTGAACATGGCTCGCTTGCATAGCACCTCAGGACTGTCTGTACAGAGGCAAAAAGGAGGATGCATTTACCCCCCAACTCTCATCTCCCACACCATTCACAACCCCATTAGGAAATAAATGCCTACATTAACTATTGTTCTCACTGCCATGACAAAATACCTGACACACAGTTTACAAAAGGAAAAGCATATTTGGAATCATGGTTTCAGCATTTTTAGTCCACTGTTGTGCAAAAGACTTAGTGGTGCTTACAGCAGAGAAGAAGGATGGGAAGGTAGCTCCCAGCTCGGCAGATCAGGAAGACACCAGAGATAATGTGACCCCAGAGATATACCCCCCATATGACCTGCTTTTTCTTCTTAGTTAACTGCAGCCCCTAAAGCTTTTAGAGCCCCCAAACAGTACCATCAGGTGAAGAAAAGGTTCAAAGACATCAGACTGTGGGGACCGTTTCAGATTCAAGCTGTAATACTACTCTCTGTGTCATCTAGGCTCTCCATACTCACACACACACACACACACACACACACACACACACAGAGAGAGAGAGAGAGAGAGAGAGAGAGAGAGAGAGAGAGAGAGAGAGAGAGAGAGAGAGAGAGAGCTTGGTTATAGGCACCCTGAAAAATCCAGAGTCGCAGGAAAAATTGCTGCTGCACTTTGAGTCCCAAAGAATTCCCCCCACACCCTTTTTTTTTGCAGAGGGGGGGGGCGCTTTTTTTTATTAAGGCCTTCAACTGAGAGGATGACATTTAGAGGGCAACCTGCTTTAAGATAATGTCTGAAGAGAAACATGTAGAAATCTATAATCACGTTTGACAACTTGTCTGGGCACCACATTCTGGCCAAGCTGACACATAATTAACCAACTCACTGGTCCCTTGTTCTTTAGCTATACATGCACAAAGGACCAGCGGCTTCCCCTCCACTTCCCATAGTGATGGACCAATCAAGAGCCTTGGGACAGGAAATGTCTGTATTCAAGGGGCAGCCCAGGCAAGGTGATGCAGGCTGCAGAGGTGAAGCAAGCCAGACCGAGAGGCAGTTCTCATGCTCGTGCTATAAAAAGCAAAGTGAAGGAAGGATGGAGGAATCGCTTTCTTTTTGTGCAACAGAGACCTAGCATGCAGCCAGCTGTGACTACAATTTACACAAGGACACTATGTGTGCTAAGAGGCGATTCAGTGCAGGATAGCAGGGACAAGACTAGGAGGTGGCTTGAATGGCAATCAAGACAGGCACACAAGGGTCATTAAGGTTGATGGTGAAACATGCGGAGGAGATTCCCCAGCAAGGACAACATCTTTTAGCCACTGCAGGGAGTTGAGAAAGGATGAATAATAGGGTGGAGTCCTTCCTGAGATGGTTCCCAGGTACCAAATGGGATGCACTTCCTATCAGCATCCCCATCATTTGATAAATAGCTTTGGGCAGATTCATCTGAGATTTACAGCATTCTACAACTTACTCTACCCCGAATCTCTGCATGCTCTTGTCTCTTGCTTGACACACCCAACACATGTGTGGTCTGGGTCTGGAGACCTGGAGATCCCCAGCTTATAGGAAGCCTCTCACTGTGAAGCAGGTCATTCTGTGTTGTGTAGAGATAGGAAGAGCTGAGAGACTCCCCTCCACAACCCTGTGCTCATTTAACATAGAGTGTTGCACCAGCTGCCAAGCATTCATGACCCCATGTCTAGATCTACAGCCTTCAGGCTGGGGAGTCTTAGATCAGTTTTCTGAGTTTTCTTTGCTTTTCTTCCTCCATCTATAAGATGTTGATAGTAAAAGCTCTAGCTCAATAGGATTATATCTTGGTTTAAATAGATTAATAGAAGTAATGTGCTAGTAATAGTCTTGGACACAGAGTAATACCACCATCACCACCACCACCATCACCTTCTAGCTCTTCTTTCTTTCTTTCTTTCTTTCTTTCTTTCTTTCTTTCTTTCTTTTTCTTCTTCTTCTTCTCCTCCTCCTCCCCTCCTCTTCCTCCTCCTCCTCCTCTTCTTCCTTCTCTCCTCCTCTTCTTCCTCTTCCTCTTAACCTCTTAATGGCAAAAGAATAAAACTGCCTCAAATTTAAATACCAAGCTAAATGAATTATAATGCAGTCATAAAAGGGGATACTGTATAGCACTTTGAAAATAAACAACTCAAGGATATATTAACTTAGGTTTTGTGATGGCTCAGTGTATATAGAAGGACTCATGAGCAGGCCTGATGACCTGAGTTCGATACCCAGATCCCACCGAATCTCAATGGAGCACCAACTTCTGAGCACTGTCCTCTGACCTCACACAGGTGACAAGTCCTGCATGCCCCTGAACTCAGATGCATATGCAGAAACACATGCACACGAATATATAAACATATCATTTAAAACACATGATATAGAGAAACTGAAGAACAGCTTGTATAGTATCTGAATAAAACAATGTGGCAAAGTAGCACGTACTTACATTTGCATATGCATAAGATGACTACAGGGAAGATTCTCGAGAAGCTAACAATAATTGCTCTTCTATTTGTGGCACAAAAACTTTGCCAGAAATGGCAGTGACTAGAGAAAGAGATTTTACGGCATATTTGTGATTTCAGAACTATATAAATGTATTACCTGTTTAAAAAATAAAACATAGGAAACACCTTACAAATGAAACGCAAAAGAAAAAGAATATGCCAAGAGATCCAAGGAGCTAAGGATCTGACTCTGAAAACCAGATTGTATGCAGTGGTCCTTGAGGAGCTGACCTCAGGAAGGCGTGGCTAGAAGACTGATCTCAGGGCAAGGGTGGCACCTGCAGGACAAACTGAGAATTCCTTGGATCTCTTGTCTTTGCTGGGCAGGATTGCAAATAAAGAGTAATGGGGTACAACTTAAAATGGGTGATCTCGGAGACCCCACCTAACCATGGAAACTCTTATAAAGGAAAACATTTGATGGGGTTGCTTACAGTTCAGAAGTTTAGGCCATCCTCATCATGGCGAGAAGCATGGCTGCGTCCAGACAGATGTGGTGCTGCAGAAGGAGCTGAGAGTTGTACATCTTTTTTTTATTAAATATTTTTTTATTTTTACATATGCATTTATATTATTACACATTAGTACAATAAACTGCCTATACTAAGAAGAGCCATGGCACAGTCAGGAATTATATAAATGTTACATTCTTAGTGTTTTGGCTATTTGTATTTGACAACCTTGAAGAAAACATCTTTCCTATCTTGGTGCATCTAAAATTCTGAATGTAAACCAGTATCTTTCATATTTCATGATTATCAACTTAAAACATCTATCTAGACCTAAAAACATCTTAACCCCTAAATAACTGAGCTTAATTGTAAAACTAAATTATCTCTTCAACTCCATCAGAGACTTGAGAAGGATAAAATTGATTACCTGAGTATGCTGGGAGTGCAGGTTAGTAGTTTCCCAAATGAGAAGATGACAGAGACAGTTTGCTGACTGAACAGTCTCCCAAAACTCTCTATAATGTTGGACCACCATCCTTAGCCTTATGGCCCAATATATCTGGCAGACATATTTATCAGGCAGGAACTATAGAGGATTGCTTACTCTGACTTGGCAGAGTTTGGCCATTGACTCTGCCTGCATCCAAGCTTGCCCTTTTTTAGGCAGAATTCTGTCTGTGGTAGAAATGAGGACATTTTGCCAAGTGGCTTATTTGCCACAATTGAAGCCATTTCCATAAGGAGGTTCTTTGATGCTCATCATCCTCTTTGAGGTAGGCTGGGTGTTGCCAGGAGTTAGCCTGTCTCATTGTCTGTGAATCTTTAAAATAATAAAACCATTTTTAAACGCCATATTCTGTATGTCTCTGAGGTTTTTGAAGACACTATCTATTTTAACTTATCTTTCTATAGAATCATATATAGAAATATATACGGAAGATAGAACAAAAAGTAGATTAGTGAATCCACTCCTCAACTTATAGCCTCAATTGTCACTCACAAAGATGCAAAATAAGTTTAATTTTAGATATGTGGTATAAAATTCAAATGTAAGATTAATCTTCACACATTATATATATTTCTACTCTAATATTAAGTATTGTACCCATATAACTCAATTATAATACAAGGTTTACTTTCAATACTTGGAAAGTGCTCTTGCAGGCTGTTTAGGATAAATAAGTTATACAAGTTAATTGTTAGTTGATCAAATCACGGTCATATCAATTACCAGTCTATTTTTATCACAAGATTTCTACATCTTGATCTGCAAGCAGCAGAAGACTGAACAACTGAGCCTGGGCTTAACCATCTGAGACCTCAAAGTCCACCCTGCACAGTGACACACTTCCTCCAATAATCCCACACCTACTCCAATAAGGCCACATCTCCTATGGGCCACTTCCTATGGACCAAGCATTCAAATACATGAGCCTATGGGAGCCACACCAACTCAAACTACCACAACATTATAATTGCTGAACAATGGAGTCACATAGAGACTGAGGGAAACATGCCAAACACAAGGCTGCTTTGTTTAGGGTATTCAGATGAATCGCTTCTGAATTCCTGGTTGTATTCTCTAGCGAAAGCATCTTAGAGCCTCTCAGATAGTAACCCACCAAGTATGAAGCATTGGTAACAAGGTTGGATTTCGAATAAGGCCTGTAGAGTTTGTCATTCAGATAAGGAGACACTTCTAATTCAGTAAGGAAGTGATTGCTGAGCTTCTGTTCCTGCACTGTCAGGTTCAGCCAGAAAGCCAGCTCACTGTAAGCCAGCCAATCATCAAGTTGCTGAAAGCGATCAAGTTGTACAAATGCTTGATTCTGATTCTGTTTTCTTCTCCCCCTAATCCTTCTCAGCCCTTCCTCTCCTTTCCTCATTCACATCAATCCTGTCTCTCCTTAGAAAACAAGCAGGAATTCATAGAATATAAAATATAATATAATAAATATAATGATAAAATAAAAGTAAATTGGAAGAGACTTGATACCCTATGAGCATATACAGGGGGAGGTAATCCCCCTCAGGAACAATCATAGGGGAGGGGAATAAGGGGAAAATGGGAGGGAGAGAAGAAGGGGAGGATACAAGGGATGGGATAACCATTGAGATGTAACAAGAATAAAGCAATAAAAAAAAATTAAAAAAAAAAAAAAAAGCAAATTGGAGTAGAATAAAACAACCAAGCAAGACAAAGAGCCAAAGAAAATGTTCAAGAAACACATGGAGATACAGATTCCCATGCAAACACAAAACCCGAAACCATAGTATACATGCAAAGGGTCCATTAGGTTAAAAAATGGGGGGAATAAAGCTCAGACTTAACATTATTGAGACAAAGAGTGTCCAAAGATGCTGTTGCATTTATTGTCTTTGGGCCATCTACTGCTGGGCACAGGGCCTGTCCTTAAGAGTTGTTTGTTTCCTCCATGAGACTCCCTGGAGAAAACTAATTTTTTCACTAGCAAATGACTATCAGTTGGAGATTGCTTGTGGGTTAGGAATGGAGGTGTGTGTCCACTTCCCTTTTCAGCTTTAGGACCCCATCTAATGCAGGCCTGTGCATGCTGTCTCAGTCTCTCTAAGTTGATATGTGCACAAGCCCTGTTCTGTCTAGAAGGCCTTGTTTCCTTAGGTCCTGCATCTCCTCTGGGTTTTACAATCTTCCCACCTCCTTTTCACACAGTTTTCTGAGACCTGGTGGGGAGGGCGTAGAATTTGATGTAGACATCCATTTGTTGGATGAATAGTCCAAAGTTCTCACATTCTGCATATTGTCCAGTTGTGGGTCCCTGTATTTGTGCCCATCTGCTGCAGGAGGAATCTCTGATGATGGCTGAGCAAGACACAGATCGATGAGTGTAGCAGAATGTAATTAGCAATCATTGTATTGCTGTGCTCTTTAGAAAAAACAGGTAGTATTTTTGTTTTCTTCAGGTCCTTGGCCTCTCTAGTCTTAGGTTCTTGGTCACCTAAGCGGTGTTGGGTATGGGTTCCACATGGAATGGGCCTTAAAACAGATTATAATTGGTTATTTCCACATGTTTTGTGTCCATCATACACCATAATATCTTGCAGGTGGGTCACCATTATAGAGTGAAGGGTTTGTAGCTGGGTAAGTATTTTGTTTTCTCTTTTGGTAGCATGCAGAATGCCTTTCAGTACCATGAACACGCATAAGGGGTGAAGGCTCTATCTAGGTAGGCACCAGCTCAACTTCTCCGTGTTCAGTGAATTGTGTAGGTAATGTCTTCATCTTTACCATCAACTTATGGAGAGCAACTCTACTTTTGGCATTAGCCTTCCAGTTTTTTGGAGGTTGCATAGGGCCCCTTGATTAGACTCTAACATGTTCCTGGTACTACTTGAATTTTGAGGTTAGCGTATAGAATCGCATAGCTATGCCTCCTGAGCATGGATCACAGTCCCTTCAAGGCCCTTGTAGCAATCATCTTAGGTTCCAATGTTCTTGCTCCAGGGATCCCCTGATCTGAAAGCTCCTTACTGGCATGGAATCTACTTTAACATTCTGTCAAATCAAAAGTACAAACCGAGTCCATGATAGCCAAGGCTACACAGAGAAACCTTGCGTTAAAAAAAAAAAAAGCACACAACAACAACAAAAACCCCAAAAAGTACATCTGAATTTATGCACACAGAGAGTTATAAAAGAGTATTTCAACAGGGGTTAGTGCACCACAGAAGATATCTTCTCTAAGACCAAAAGCATCTTGGCCAAACACAAAGGCTTTAAAAATTGCCCTTAAGACAAAGATTTGCTCTGCAGCCTCTGCTGAGATTCTCTCAAATGATTGGATTATACATGTGTGTATGGGGTGACCCTACTGGGTTTAGCTGTACAGGCAGAACTGAGCAAGGCTGGAACAAATTGGGAGATGTAACAAGCAGCATGCTCAAGAGTGGAGCTAGAAGGATCATTCCCTGGATGTTTAGGAAACAGAATTCCTTATTCCAGGCCTTGCTTAAACTCAAAGATCAAGGTTGGGAGATCTGAAGGAAACAGAGGTGCCTGACCAAAGATTGGTCAAGAGGATTTAGTGGACATTTTGCTCATATTGGTCAGCAAGGACAAAGACATCAGGTAGAATATCTTTTATGAGACCTCGGGGGATCTGCACCTGGCAGTTCTCTAGGTAAACACAAAGGTCATCTACAAGTTCTTTCGGGGAGCACTACAGGGTGGGGTGTATGCTGTGTCCGTGTTCTAAGGGGTGACTCAACACTGGCACCTCTAAGGTGGAACATCTGTCCCTTGAAGCTTCACTGCTCAGAAGTTGACACTGTTTCCTTATCGTTTCCTTTCTGTTTCTTCACCTGAAAAAAAAAAATGAAGTACAGAGCTAAACAGAGAATTCTCAACTGAGGAATATCAAATGGCTGAGAACACTTAAAGAAATGTTCAACATCCCTAGTCATCAGGGAAATGCAAATCAAAATTACTCTGAGATTCCATTTTACACTTGTCATAATGGCTAAGATAAAAAAAAAACTCAAGTGGCAGGATGTGGAGAAAGGAGAACATTCCTCCATTGATGGTGGGAGTGCAAACTTGTGCAACCACTTTGGAAATCAGTCTGGTGCTTTCTTAGAAAATTGTAAATAGGTTTACCTTAAGACCATCTATTCCATTCCTTGGAATATACCTGAAAGATACTTCACCATACAACAAGAACATTTGCTCAACTATGTTCACAGCAACTTTATTCATAATAGCCAGAATCTGGAAACAACCTATATTTCCATCAACCTAATGATGGATAAAAAAACTGTGGTACATCTATACAATGGAATACTACTCAGCTATTAAAAACAAGGAAATATTAGAATTTGCAGACAAACGGATGGAACCTAGACCTAGACCCCTTGATTAGATGTAGCCAATGGAAAGCTCATTCTCCACATGGGGGTAGGGAAACTGCCTCTGACAAGAACACTAGTGCCCTCGATTTTATCACTGCCCCTTAAGGGAAAGGGCCTATGGAAACAGAGGAAAGAGATGCAGGCTATCCAGATGAGACCTGATAGGCTGTGGTCCAATGGTGGAGGAGGAAGACCCCACCTGTCAGAGATCAAGGGGCGGGAAATAGAACAGAAAAGGGAGAGAGGGTGGAAACAGGAAGACAAGAGTGAGGGGTTACAATTGGGATTAAATGTGAATAAATTATAATAATAAAAAAGTCACGGAGTTAAATATATATTTTCCTAGACTGACCACGAGAGGAGCTTTCTTTGAATCACAGAAAATTGTATGGGCCGTTGTTTACTCCAGGCTACATAGGTCAGAACAACCCTAAGGATATTCTTCCAAAGGGTTACAGCAACTTAGAAGTTAGCAGTGACTTTGCAGTACCTTCTAATGTCCAATCTGGCCTTCCTACTTCCCCCAAATGGATTTACTGGGTTCCAACCATCTCCTTTAAAACAATCTGTATCCATGCATTGGGCTGGGCTTTTTGCATCTGTGGTCCCCCTATGCATTGGTACTCAGAGAGGAACACATGAGTCATTGTCATCTCCTGGAAATCAGGTTGCCCCATGCCTGCTGAGGCAGAACAAACACTAGAACCTGATCTGTGGGAGATGTATCCACAGTTCACATCTCACTCATCACTCCCACATTTCTTCAATGGTGTTGCATTTTCCTGTAAGGACTATGTTACTTGTCTCCCCATCCCCCGTCACTCTTATAGTCACTTCCCCGAATTATCAAAATCACTTATGTCAGTACTAGGATGTTTGGAACATGGGGATTTTGTTTCTACCTTAAACATTTCCATGTCTAAGCATGCTCTTGTAGTTTAAGAGATTGCATTTTTTTTGTTATTCTTCTTTTGATCACATAATATATGAATGCTTTCTTATAACTCTGACTTCAAAATCTACAAGGGAAGTTGTATGTTTCCCCACTATGTGCCCTTTCTGCCAGCTTGTTTGTATGTGTTCACTTAGGAGCCCCTCAGAGAAGCAGAAATTTACAGAGAATTATAGAGTGAGCACATGCATTATAGGAAGCTGTCATTTTTTAAAATACACTTTATTAATTTATTCTTGTTACATTTCAATTGTTATCCCATCCCTTGTATCCTCCCATTCCTCCCTCCCTCCCGTTTTCCCCTTACTTCCCTCCCCTATGACTGTGACTGAGGGGGACCTCCTCCCCCTGTATATGCTCATAGGTTATCAAGTCTCTTCTTGGTAGCCTGCTATCCTTCCTCTGAGGGCCACCAGGCCTCCCCATCCAGGGGATGTGGTCAAATATGGGGCACCAGAGTTCATGTGAAAGTCAGACTTTCACACGAAGCTGTCATTTTAAACAGGGATTTCCTGGGGTAGCTGAAGTCTAGAAGAGCCAGAGATCAGGGAAAGTCCTCATCCAGAGCCGGAGGAAGGGTTTTCAGGAACATCTGAGAAGCCAGACATGTTTACCCAGGAAAGAGGGATCAGGAGCAGGACTTCATGAGTGGTCTGTGAGAAGCTATAGCCTCTGAACAGTGCCTTCCTGACAGTTCTCAGCCTGAAATCTTTTAATCCGTTTAGGATTGCTGTTGGGCAGCAGGCTCCAACATTAGAGACATCACGTGGACCTAGAACTTCACCCCTCCTGTCAATCAGTTCGTTTAACCACAGTGTTCTTCTGAAAGTAACTGGTACAATTTTACTTCCACATTTCATACAAATTCCTTTTTGTCCTACTGTACTCTGCATCAAAAGCAAAGCACAGCACATCAACCTGTGTAGCTGCTTTAAATAACTGGGCATGTAGGTACTCACATTGCTTATGGAAAGAATTTGCATGGTGAGTATTATTTTCCACACCATTTTGCAGTCTTTCTAAGTCAGCACAGACATTTACCTGCACACCTGAACTTCCAGCTTATAGATGTTGGCATCCCTCTAAAGCACCATTTCATCCCTTGGTTACATCCTTTGGTGGTTCATGGAACAGTGTAGCAAAAGTCTCCTTAGAAAAGACACCATAGTAGCATGTGGGAAGCCCTGGGTTTGATGCCCAGAACCGTATAAACTGGGTGTGGCAGTGCATGACTTTAATCCAAGCACTCAGCTGATGGAGAATCAGAAGTTCAAGGTCATCTCGGGTTATCTATTAAGTTCAAGGCCAGCTCAGGATAGATGAGACCCTGTCAAAGAAAGAGAAAGAGAACAGGAGAACAAGGACATGGGAGAGGGAACAGGAGAGAAAAGAGAGGAGTGGGAGAGGAAGGGGGGGGGGGGACACAGGATAGATAGGATAGAAGGTAACAAAAGGAAGGGAGAAGGTAGAAGAGGAGACGGTGGGAGAGCGCTTGCTCCCTCTCACAGGATAAGGACTGTTTTAGATTGAATGTGTGTGTGCTGTGACACTCCCTGAAATACACACTTCACTGAGGAGATCTGTGCTTAACCGACAACATTGGTTTTGAGTCTTTTTTTTTTTTCACCGACCTAATTTATCTCTCTTTTAACTTTTTAAAACTTATTTTGGTAGATAACCTGAATTTTGAAAAGAATAAGATTATATCTGGGATGGCAAATGCTTTTTAAAATGGAGCGAGAAAAGGACGAAATCCAAAACTGAAATAAAACAGGGCCGTGTTAGGGGTGGTATCACCAGCTGCCGGTGCTGATAACTGTTCGAAGAAGACCCTTATTAACATGACTAACAAAAGAGCAAATGCATTCAGAAAATAATACGATGTCACTGTAAAAGTGCAGAAAATCTCCTTGGAGAATATAAAATTTGACAACTGGAAAACCGCATTTCTAGGTCCAGAAGAAGAAATCTTTGCTGATTTGCTTGGTAATATCGCCCTCTAGAGAACTCAGGCTAGAATTGCAGCAAACTCTTTTTGACTTTTTCCTGTTTCCTTCTTCCAGCATTTCTCCATTAAGAACTAAGAATTGAGTCTCTTCTTGGTAACCTGCTGTCCTTCCTCTGAGTGACACCAGGTCTCCCCCTCCAGGGGACACGGTCAAAGGTGAGGCACCAGAGTATGTAAGAAAGTAATATCCCACTCTCCACTCTACTGTGGAGAGTGTTCTATCCATTGGCTAGATCCTGGTAGGGGTTTAAGGTTTACCGCCAGACTTGATACCCTATGAGCATATACAGGGGGAGGTAATCCCCCTCAGGAACAGTCATAGGGGAGGGGAATAAGGGGAAAAATAGGAGGGAGGGAAGAATGGGAGGATCCAAGGGATGGGATAACCATTGAGATGTAACAAGAATAAATTAATAAAGGAGAAAAAAAAAAAAAAAAAAAAAAAGAACTAAGAATTGACAGTTTGGCCTCCGACTCTGCCTGCATCTGAGCTTGCCTCTTTTTAGGCAGAATTCTGTCTGTGGTAGAAATGAGGACATTTTGCCAAGTGGCTTGTTTATCACATTTGAAGCCATCTCCATAAGGAGGTTCTTTGATGCTCATCATCCTCTTTGAGGTAGGCTGCGTGTTGCCAGGAGTTAGCCTGTCTCATTGTCTGTGAATCTTTAAAATAATAAAACCATTTTTAAATGCCATATTCTGTATGTCTCTAAGGCCTTTGAAGACTTTATATAACCATTGTACCTTATCTTTCTATAGAATCATATCTATTTGTTGCACCTAAGATATATATTCTTGTGATAAAAATACACTAGTAATTGGTATGACCATGATTTGAACAACTAACAATTAGGATAACTTATTTATCCTAAACAGCCTGCAATAGCACTTTCAAAATATCAAAAGCAAACTTTGAATTGCAATTGAGTTATATAGATACAATATTGAATATTAGAGTAGAAATATATGTGTGTGAAGAATAATCTTAAATTTGAATTCTAAATCAATGTACCTAAAATTAAATCTATTTTGCATCTATATACAAAATTCTATACCAGTGAATTAAAAATAACCTTGTGAGTGACAACTGAGGCATTAAGTTGCGGAGTAGATTCACTAATCTACTTTTTGTTCTAGCTTCCCTATATATTTCTATATCCCCCTTCTTTCTTTTCAACCCCTATCCCCAAACCTAAAAATGGAAGATAAAGGAAAAGAGAGACATCCCTAAGTCCAACCTTGTTTTGTCTCTAAATAAGACCAATAATAACTTATAATCAATTTCCATTGATAATAGCCCTCAATAGCCCAAAAAAGCAACCAAAACCTACCCAACCCCCCTAAAAGGAAGTGGGGCATTGTTATCAGTAGTTCCTGCTTCACAAATATGTCTATCAGATATATTGGGCCAGAAGGCTGAAGATGATGCTCCAATGTTATAGAGTTTTGGGTGACTATTCAGGTAGTAAGCTGTCTCTGTCATCTTCTCATTTGGGAAGCTGCCAATCTGCCCTCTCTGTATACTCGGGTATTTAATTTTATTTCTTCTCAAGTCTCTGATGGGCTTGGAGACCAGATAGTTTAGTTTTACAATTAAGCTTAGCTGTTTAAAAGTTAGGATGTTTTTAGATCTAGATAGACGTTTTAAGTTGATAATGATGAGATATGACAGATTTTGATTTACATTCAGAATTTTAGATGCACCAAGATAGGAAAGATGTTTTCTTCAAAGCTGCCAAATACAAATACAAAGTGTTTTGGCTAAAACATTAAAAAAGTAACATTTATATAATTCCTGATTGTTTCATGGTTCTTCTTGCTGTAGGTAGTTTATTGTATATGTGTGTAAGAATATAAATGTATATGTAAAAAATAAAATATTTTTAAAAATAATTAAGAAGTGTTCGTATCCTGTTCAAACTGTAGAACAAGCAGGTAACTTACATGGGAATAACTCTGAGACTGGCTGAGACGTGAATGTCTAGGCATAGACAATGCTTCCTGTTGGCTACAGAATCCCTGGGATTTATTATTACATGCCATTCTTCATACTGCATGAATAAAGATTTACAGAGGTATTTTTTTCTGCTCATACAATGAGCAGAGAACCAGCCTTAACTGTTCTGTGCATCATACACACCTTATACATTATGATTTTAGGACTGTATAATGCTTGTGAAAAATTACATGTTTTCAGAACAAAAGAACCAAACAGTGATGCTTGATCAGACTTGACAGGATTCCCCCTCCAAGAATGCTGGACACTGACATCCTGCATCCTTCATGCTCCAGCACCAAGTGCTTCAGTTGCTGTTCCTCATCAGAACAGGACAGCTTCAAAGAAAGCTCCTGATCCCAATTAGCCCAGCATGATGTGTGTGTGTTCTTGTGCATGCACATGTATGTATGTACAAATGAAGAATTGGAGAGCTGAGTGACACAACCAAAAGCAGAAGCTAGAACGTAAGACAATTCCACTATCACTGCAGATTCCCTGGTTGGCAGCTGCTCTGGTGTACTCCAATAGCAAGAGGACTTAGGCATCAATTAGGCCAAGTCCTTCACTTCATTAGACACTGAAAGAACACTAATATTCTTCTCAACTTTTTTGAGAATTTCATACATGAAAACTATATTTACATAATTTCTGCCTGTTCCTTTTCCTCTTAAGCTCCTCCCATATTTCCATTCTTTTCCATATTCATGGCCTCTTCTCTAATTATTATTTGTGTATGTGTATGTAAATACAACCTGTCAAGTCTATTTATGTTTTCATATGTTCATATATTTGGTATTGGCCACTTGGAATCAGATCCCTCTCTGCATCCACTAATTGCTTATAGCTTCAGGAGGGGAGGGGGCTGTGATGTTTCCTGTTCTACACTGGCTTGTTAACTAATGTTGTTATTTCAGTCTTGTTTAGGTGATCGTATTGTTGAGATTTCATGGCTGGAACTTCCCTGGCATATAGAGAAGAGACTGTCTTCTAGCCAATGTCCTAGTCCCCTGATTCTTAGAATCTTTCCACTCCATTTTCTATGACATCCTCTTAATGTCTGGCCAGCCAAGTGTAGCTCATTCCTGGCTTTGTCGTCTTCCTCTTCCAATCACCTGTGTGACAGTCCTCAACAGAATGTAGAAGGACTCTGGGTCCTTGAAATTATGATTAAAAGACACAGGAAAAATCATTTTGTAGAAAACATAAACCATAAAATTTTTGATAAAATAATTATTGTGTTCAGAAAGGTGAATTCTTGAATTTGTAGTAAATGAAGCTAAGGCTAGAAAATATCACAGAATCTGAAGAGTAATGAGTAGTTTGACTGTGAAGCTGAAGATGGGCCCTCGCACACAGAGTGCACGTGCTTTCTGTCATTGTGCTATCCAAGGATAGGAGCAAAGTGCAAACCTTCAGAAAGTCCAACAGAATGCATTATGTAAAATGGGAAGCCTCGATGGAGAAAGCAAATCACTCCATGATGAGAAAGGTAGAGAAGATGTCTCATTTAAATCTTGATGCTGGACAGGCTTAGGGTGGAATGCTTCCCAGGAAGTTTTCTGCAGGAAAAAAAAATCAAGCTTATTGAAGCATAATTTCTCTGAGACACAATTCAGTCTTCCTTGGAATGTAAGCCTGTGAATTTTGGAATTGCTGCCTGCAGGTAAATGCCACTCCTATGAAGATGAACAATCTTATCACTGCCAAGGTTCCTCTTTGGGGTCAGATCTCCTTCCCAATCCAGACTCCATACCCACTGACTTTTCTGTCCCTAGAGCTTTGCATTTCAAGGCCTGACGGATGGAGTCATCCAGCACTTCAGACTTTGGAGTCAGGCTTCTTTCACTTAGCACAGTGCTTTTACGACCCATTCTTGCTGTTGTGTGTTCTCCAAGCGCAGTTCTCCTGACTGCTTAGGGCTATCTCAGTGTACAGGTGCAACAAGATTTACTTGCCATTTATACATTATGTGTATATTTGAAACATTGTGGGTTTTCATGTGTGCATGTGTATGCAGGCATGCTTATACATGTGTGCACATGTGTGTGAAGGCCAGATGTGATTGTTAGGTGGCTTTCCCAGTCATTCCCCATTTTATTGCTTTTGAGAAAGGGTCTCTCACCAAACTTGATGTTTTCTGACTCAGTGATACTAGCTGCACAGCAAACTCGGGGGTCCTCTGCTCTTGCCTTCTACTGCTGTAATTGCTGATGGCAATGTACCACCTGCCCAGCTTTTTACATGGATGGTGGGCATCCGAACTTAGGTTCTCGTGCTTCGGAGGCAAGCGCTGTACAAGCTGAGCCATCTCTCTGGCTTATATTATAGAGCTGATAGCCTTTGTGGTTTCTTTATGCATCACGTTACGTGTAAGCGCTCTCTCTAAGTGACTGGGTGCCACAAGAAGATAAAACTGCTCTCTGACATACGTTCTCTTTTTACACCTCTCCCAGTGGGCTGCCCGCTGGTAACATCCAAGCTCACCAGTGACATTTCTTTTGCTAATATTTCACCTTAACCTCCAATAAAGACACTTGATGACAGTACAGCCCCATCCCTCCCCCCCTCCCCTACCCACTGGGAGAGCCACCCCTGTGGTCCCTGCCTTATCTTAAGTCTATAACCTGATAGGCCTTTCTGACTGTAGTTTCTTTGGCCCTATTGGAGTGGTGCTTAAAAATCATTACAGAGGGCATTTTCTACCCCATTTTAGAATAAAGATGGTACTTAGCTTATTTCCAGCTTTTGTTGATTACAAATAAAGCTGTTATAAATGTGAATGGTATGCTACAGAAGTAACAAACAGAAATGCCGTGCTCTGTGATGTTATTTCTTTATCTTTGCAAGAAGTTATCTACATCATCTCCTGAGAGTCTGTCATTTTTAACCAGACCAGTAATGACGAGAGTTTGGGGGGAATCCATCTTAGCAGGATGTCCCAGTTCTAAATCTTAACCATCCCACTGTGTATGTGGAGGTATCTCATTGTGCCTTTAGTCCATGACTCCCGGCTTGCTGTTATGTGCTCTACAAGGGCAGTCATCCAGGATTCTGAGGAATAGTTCAGTGTATAGTGTCAAAATGAAGTAAATTTTTTCATGGATTTTACCCCCACCTTTATGTCTTCCTCTATTTGTTAAGATTTTTCAATAAGTTTTTATTAGTGACATTTGCTTATTTCTTATTTCATTTTCTAAGATAAGGTTTATAATGAAACTTATTATTTTGATTCAATATTTACAATTCATGTGAATGGTATAAACAACAAAGATCTTATGCACGATTTACTCTATTGCCTCCAACTGTAAATGCTTCAAAAATGTAGCACAGTACAGCAACTAAGGCTATGAGTCTGAGATTGTCAGAGTACAGAATATCCGCCCCCCTCTTCCCCTGGAAATACCTCTCTTAACAAATAGATTCCTTAAGGCCTATTCCCCAGCTTCACTCACTTCCTGCTTGGCTTCTTTCACTGAGCACTCTCAGTTACTAATCGCTATTCACTTTCCTAGGCCTTTGTCTTTTAAAGCATGCTAGGTAAGTTGATATCATTATGCCACCTTATAAAATTTATTTAAATAAAGTTACATTTTCTTTCACTTACTCAAGTGTCTCAGTCCATGGCTGCGTTGTTGTTCACAGTCTGTGATGAGGCTGATCAACACGGTGTTAGTTGCACTGGCATAGGTGAGTGCACTTGTGTCAGACACAGAGATAAACAGGAAAGTGCTAGGAAGAAGACACACCACTGGCCCACCCTCAGAGAGCTACTTCCCTTTACCATTTCCCACCTCCTGAAATTTCCAGAACCTTCCATCATAATACATAATGTGACCTATAGTTTTACTTACCTATTGGATCTGTTGAGTTGATGCCATTAGTGAAATCTGTATTGTACTGAAAAGAACCCCAGCCACTCAAATATTTCAAGCAACAAATAGGAACACTAATCAAAGAAACACATAAGAATGCCAGTTGTCCAGCCCTCAACAACATAAAATGCAGTGTTTGACATCTGACAAAATATCAGCATTGCAGGAAAATAACATCAATAATGGAAGTAGATTTTGACTGACCAAAATGGGCACAAACCACCTCATTAGCACACACAGAACTCATTAGGTTCATTGGAGTTATCAGATCTGGTTGCAAAGTGTGATCCAGCAGTGTCCTTCCTATATAGCAATCACTTTCAACCAAAAGCAAATAGGCTACACATAAACAGAGAAAGCTCCTCCCCCTCCTCCTTCCCCTTCCCCTTTTTGCTCCTCTTGCCCTTCTTCTTCTTCTTCTTCTTCTTCTTCTTCTTCTTCTTCTTCTTCTTCTTCATCATCATCATTTTGTTTTTTGAGACAGGGTTTTTCTGTGTAGCCCTAGCTGTCCTGGACTCACTTTGTAGACCAGGCTGTCCTCAAACTCATAGAGATCTACCTGCCTCTGCCTCCCTAAATGCTAGGATTACAGAGGTGCTCAACTGTCCCCAGCTCAGAGGAAACTTAACATAGTCAGTTCTCCTTTTATTCATTGTTCCGCTGTTCTTAGTAGACACATTTATTGGTCAGTTACTTTTTGAAAGCATCCCAGAGTGTATCTCCCATTGATCATTTTGGGACAAGAGGAATCAAGAGCAGTGAATAGAGGAAAACTGATCATTTGCTTGACTGTTCATATCAGAGTATCATCACATTGCTCCTGGCCTGAGGGTTAACTTTTATAGAAAACAATTCTAGCGTTTAAAAATTTTGTTAAGCTTCCAGAGTCAGAAATTAGAAGCTTCATGAACTAACAACAACTAAATAACTGGAGACTCAGCTACTGGGCGTTTTAAAGATGAACAGGCTGCCCACAGGGAGAACGCCATGTGTCTTTGAAGAAGCAGCCAACATACGTGGTATGCTTTCTTCCAGTGTCACAGTGCAAGGCTCCAGGAGCCCGTCCAAGTGCTTCCTCTCCTTGGGACATTTATAAAGAACCTGAAAGGGCATCTTTAAAAAAAAAAAAGCTTTCTTTCTTGATAAGCCAATCAGAAAAGGATGTTATAAAAGACTAAAGTAAGGGACACATTGAAATAGAACTTGAGAGTATCATTTGGTCATCTGAAATGGAAATCTGGCATAATATGCCATCCAGGGCAAGGGCTGAGCTGGCTGGAGTTAAGTTAGGAATTAAATTGCGGTCAGGTAATACAATGTGAAGATATGTGTGTAAAGCTAGTGGGTGTTCTGCACTACCTATCAGTACTGCTATGAGTGGCAATAAAGGTTAATCAAATAGCACCCTAATAAAATTCAATAGGAACACACGAGAACTGAGAGTTTGCTTGTGTATTGATGTAAGTCACCTTGTTCAGCACAGTACTGAAGCCAACGAGGACCCAGCAAGGAGAGTTGTCGTAGTCAGGAAGTTAACCTGGAGCAGGCAGAACCAAATGACTGCTGAGTAAGTGAGTAAGATTCTCTGGCAGTTTGCACAGAATCCTGCAGTTTGTAATTACAGGCTTGTCACTAAGGACAAGACAAAGGGTCGTGCTGGCCCCATGAGGAGGCTCTGGGGGGTGGGGGCTCTGTTGCTTTCTTTCAGAGCAATCCACCAACAGTGTTTTGGGGACAGCCTTGGCTTTGATTGCCCTTTAGTGCTGAGTGACAGCACCGGGGCAGGCTCCTGGCAAATCTGGACACGGTCGCCATCTAGCGTTGAAACATTGGAAGTGACTGCCGTTTTGAGGGGAAAAAAAAAAAAGCTTACATTGACTCTGAAGAAATAGACACAAAGCCAGACAAGGGACTAGAATAAACTCTTGATCTCTAAATGCCCAAATGGTGTGTCACCTCGATAAACATCGAGAGTTTTCAGGAAGTTCTATCCTCATCTTTGGCATAAAGTGTGCCCATCTTTTGGACAAACACTCAAAGAATTTAAAACAGTCTGTTACAGGAAACCCATGAGAAGTGTTCCCAAACTTAACAAAGACATGCAGCAGCTGAAAAAATTACATAAAAAGAAAACTTTGATCTGAAAACACAGCCATATGATGGGGAAAAAAAAGAAAGAAAAAAAGAAAAGAAAAAGAGAAAGAAAGAAAGACCAAAAGAAAGAAAATGAGTGAAGACTTGAAGATTGTTCCAACAATATTGAAAGGGACGTGATCAAATAAATACATTTTTTAAAAAAGAAAAGGACATGATCGTGAACTTGAGAAAATGAAAGAGGTAGAAGGGTTTTTCAAAGATACAAAGATGAAAAGTTTCTCAAACTAGAAAACGTTACATTGTCTGTCTGCAGGAAGGTCAAAGGTCACCAGTGAAATTCAACTCAACCAATCAACTCACAGGTAAAGAAAGATGGTGCCTGTATTGCTTTTAAATTACATGTATTATTTATGTTATCAGTATTACCTGTAGGCCTGACTAGCAATCAATCAAGACACAGACACTTGTTATATTTTAAGATAGCCTTAGTTAACCTGGGGCAGGGCAGATATCAATCCTCCCATAGTAGGGCCTCAGGCATGGGATCCCTGTCTCAATCCCATGCCATCTGCTTCTAATAACTTCTATCAAGTTACCTCCCATCCATAATCCCAAATACTTGCTAATAATGTTCATCTGGGCCGGATTCTCCATTCACGCTGTCCATGTGTGTCTCCTCCATCGAAGCCATGGCCTCCTCCCTCTCTTCCCTTCAGGTCTCCCTCCTTTCTCTGTGGCGGTCTCTCTTCTTCCCAGAATTCCTCTCTCTCTAAGCCCCACCTATCTCCTTTGCCCTGCCCAGGTGGGATGGCTTTTTATTAAGCAAAGGGTGGGTCACACAGACAGTAAGCAGTAATTAGCATCAAAACACATAGCGGAATTCCACTTCAGAGGAAAGCCAGCTTCTCTGCAGAAACTGTAGAGGCAAGTACTGTGGGACATGAGGTAAGCACAGCATGGCAGAATTCACGTGGTAGCATTAAAGGCATGCACCACACCACACCCAGCTAAAGCCAACTTAAAACAAACAGCATAAGCAACTTTTCTTTTTGTTTTTGTTTTTGTTTTTTTGAGACAAGGTTTCTCTGTGTAGCCTTGACTGTCCTTGATTCACTTTGTTAAAAAAAAAAAAAAGAAACAAACAAACAAAAACTTCTTTTTAGATTAAAAGAAAATTATGTATGTGAATACTTTCCCCATATGTATATTCATATACCAAATGCATGCATACAGTGCCTCTGGGGGCTAGAGGGGCCTGTGCATCTCCTCCTGGTGGTAGAGATGGTAGTTAGCCACCCTGTGGGTGCTGGGAATTGAACTCGCAACCATTGGGGAAGCAGTCAGTGCCCATAACCTCTGAGCCATCTCACCAGCCCAAAAATCAAGTCACTGTCTGAGTGACCAAATAACAAGCAAGAAATCATGAAAAAAAATGTTTAAACATTTCTTGGAATGAATTAAAATGGTGACCCAATAGGACACAGCAGAAGCAGTCCTAAGAGGTTCCTTTGCAGCAGATGAGTGGGGGTGGGGGTTGGGGGGTTCACTTGCTGCATAAACCCAAGGACTGACTGGACCAGATCAGGTTCCCAGCACTCACGTAAGGCACGTGGTGGGACTTGTGGCAGCCCATCCATAATCCAAGCGTGAGGACGGCAGAGACGGAGGTTTCCATGGTAGGCTGCTAGCCAGACCAGCTGGATCGGTAAGATCTGCATTCAAGTGAGTTCTTGCTAAAGGGTGATAAAGGATGACACAGTGTCAACCTCCGCCCTCCATATGCAAACATGCGCAAACATGCATTCACACATGTGTAGGGGATGGGCTATAAGGCCAATGTTCAGCCATCTTGTCAGAGCCTAGGTTCCTATTTCTCCAGCCGTCTGTCATTTACCAGAAACCAGCTGACCCTGTTGTGGTTCGGCAACTAGATACCTGTTGTGGTTTATTGTGGGGGATGGTCATTCTAAGACACACACACACACACACACCCCCCCCCCCAGCTCCTAGTAAGAGCAGAGGGGATTGTCAGGAGCTCCACAAGGAGACTATCAAGGCAGGTGGATCTGGCCCCAGGGGGACCTGCCCAAACTGATGCACCAACCAAGGACATGGCAAGCAGAGAACCTAGAACCCCTGTTCAGATATAGACGATGGGCAACTCATTCTCCATATGGGGAAGGGGGCTGGGGAGAGCAGGGACTGCCTCTGACATGAACTCTTGTGACCCCAATTTGATCACTGCTCCTTGGTGGAGAGGCCCTGTGGAAACACAGAGGAAGGGGAAGTAGGCTATCTGGATGAGACCTGATAGGCTGAGGCCAGACAATGGGGGAGAGGTCACCACCTGTCAGAGGTCTAGGGGAGGGGAATAGGGCAGAAGAGGGAGAGTGAGTGGGACCAGAAAGATAAGAGTGAGGGGATTACAATCGAGATGTAATGTGAATAAATTATAACAAAATAAAATGACCAAGGATAAAGAGATAAAGTGTAGAGTTAAAAGTAGAAAAGATCCATGTTCTTCTTTTTAAGCCTCAATACCTCACTTTCGGATCGAGACTGCCTATTACTCTGCTTCTCGAAAATGGATGCATGGTGTTTGTTTGTTTGTCTGTTTGTTTGTTTGTTTGTTTGTTTTTAAATTTACTGAGGCTCACACCTAAGAGGTTGCATTGAGGATCAGAGACTCTGAACTTAGACTTGTGAACCATGTTGAAACTCCAGGTGACAGACACATGAGCTGTTGAGAGCCAGGGATGGCACAGTTTGAATGTAAAATGACTGTTGGGTGCTAGTGTTTTAAATACAGATTTTAAGAAATGAGGCCTAGGTAGACGATGTGGGTCACTAAGACGACATGCATGTGAAAGGTATTCCTGGTCCTCGACTCTTTCATTTCTCCCTCATTGTCTTGTGGCCAGATAAATAGCCTCGGCCATTACAACACATTGTCCCAGTGGAGGCCCCAAACCATGGAAACCTGCAACTATAGAGAGAAGCTGAGTTGAAAATGACTCAGTGGTGATGTCATTCTTTGAAAGCACCAGGCTCTGACTTTGGATCTTCAGAACCCATGAAAAGCCTGATACAATAAAGAACACCTTCAATTTCAGCACTGAGGACACAGGATGGGAAGAAAAGACTGGGAGATACTTGGATGCTCATGGGTCAGCTGTGTCCCAAACAAAGCAGCAGGGAATAAGATGTGGTTGGCGTGTAATGTCCACACACAAGTCCTCTGATCTCCATGAGTGTGCCATGGCATGCGTGTGCCCACTTCCCCCATACTCACACAAGAATAAAACCATCAGCTAGCCAGTTCCTTACTCTTCTAAGTTGTTCAGTAAGATATTTCTGTCAAAATGAGTGAGAGGAAACTGGCCTGGTATTCTTCACAGAGCTGCAAAAACTAAAGAAGTAGAAATTCTAAAATGTGTATGGAAGCATACATTAACACACTCATGCAAAATCTCTGGATAGTCAAAACTAACTTGAACAGAAAAAAAAATCACTGTGCCTTACACCATTGACTTCAAAGCATATTACAAAGCCTTGATGATGCATACTGCATGTGAGGATACAACCACATGTTTAGATCAGCGGCATAGAATAGAGAACCCAGTAGGAAGCCTGTACTAAGAGCCAACTGAGTCTAGACAAATGTGCTAAGAGCAGACATTAAAGAGAAGAGAGTCTAGAGTCTTTCAATAAATGGTGCTGGGGAAACTGGTTCTACCGATGCAGATAACAAGGTCAGAACCTTCACTGTTGGCAACTCTAAAAAACAGCTCAAAATGTGTTGAAGACTTAAATGCAAAACTGGAGACCCTGAAACTTCTAAAAACGACTTGAAGGAAATACTTCGAGAATTGTAATGGTCAAGGGTTTTGTTCTTTTCCAAATGCATCGGCAACGAGAGAAAATGGAATTGCATCAAACTAAAAAGCCTCTGCCCACCAGGACAGAGAACAGATGGGAGAGCTTTTCCAATGTGTTCATCTGACAAGGGCAGGGAACTCTCCAAACTCCATGGCAGCCGACAGACGATAAACCAGGTGTGTGTGTGTGTGTGTGTGTGTGTGTGTGTGTGTGTGTGTGTGTGTGTGCGCGCGCGCATATTTTTTGGAGGTGAGAGGACAAACTCAGGTAACAACTCTTCTCACAGTCACTGTTCTATTGCTGTGAGCAGACACCATGACCATGGCAACACTTACATAGGAAAACATTTAACTGGGGCTGGCTTACAGTTCAGAGGTCAAGTCCATTATCATCACGGTGGGAAGCGTGGCAACATGCAGACCAACATGGTGCTGGAGAAGGTAGCTGACAGTTCTACATCCGGATCATCAGGCAGCAAGAAGAGAGCAACAGAGGGCCTGGAGTGGGTTTTTGAAACCTTAAAGCCCAACTCTCAGTGACACACTTCATCCAACAAGCCCATACCCCCTAATGCTTTTCAAATAGTGCCACTCTCTGATGACTAAGCATTCAAGTATGAGAGCCTATGGGGCCATTATCATTCAAGCCACCGCTGCCCTCAGCTTTCACCAGGCTTGGATCAGAGTCTGCCATGCCCACTTCTGTGCACACCAGGATAGCTGATCTGCCAGATGCCAAGGATGCTTCTGCCTCTGCCTTGCACCTCACCCTAGTGGCACCGGGACTACAGATGTGTGCTGCCACACCCAGATTTTATGTGGGTTCTGGGATTTGAACTCAGGTTCTCATGCTTTTGTAGCCAATGCTTCACTCACTGAGCCATCTCCTTACCTCCATAACTGGGTTCTTAAGACATTGTTTCAGTGAAAACATAAAAATAGTCAGTGGGTCTGTTTTTTTAAAAAAATGTAAATCAAAGCCACAATAAGGTAGCACTTCACTCCAGTAAGAGTCAGAAAAACAAAGACTAGCATCAGAAAAACTAAAAATAAGAAGTGTCAGTGAGGATGTGTAAAAGAGGAACCAACACATACTATAGGTGAGACTATAAAATAATACAATCACAATGAAAGAAAGTATGGATGTGCTCAAAAATTAAAAATAATCCTACCATGAGATTGAATAATACAACTACTTATTTAGTGTATAGCCAAAGGAAATGAATTTAGTATGTTTAAAAAAAAAAGTCTACACAGGACTTGGCCAATATCCCAATTTTCTTATGGTTTCCAAAAGCTGCCTTTACCCCCAGACAGCAGGAAGCAATTTAAATAACATGACATCCTCATTCCTGAGAGATGGGGTGGATGGTTTTGGGTCATTCAGTGTGTTATGGATGCTTGTTGTTGTTTAAAAGGAGTTGGTTACAAGTTGTTATTGGTCATGGTCAAGGAGGAAACAGAGTAAAGGAGGATAATTTCAGGGATATCTTCATCTTTCTTTTCCTCCCATCTATCCTCCTTTCTCTCCTATCTAATGTTAGGGGGAAAGGAGTGAAAGGATTGAAAGGAAAAAAAGGGGGTATGGTAATATAAGGACAAAAAAGGATAGGTTATTTTATCTCCTTGAAGAAGAGTGGATTATTGTACCTATTTTTAGACTAAGTATCAATACCCAAATATTTTAAATTGGTATGGATTACTGTATGTTGATAGACATTTACGGTTATATTTTGCTACAACATACTGTATATATAATTCAATTTTTGTTTAATGTATTGTACATATACAAGTCATTTTAAAATGTAATGTAAAGTTCTAATCCTTGAAGGCTACTACTACAAACTTTTTACAATAATTAAGAATTAGTCATCTATAAATTATCTTACTTTTAGTCTTGTTAGGTACTAGTTTAGTTAATTACATAAATAAACTTTATTTAGCCTCCTCTATATGCTTTCAAAGTTCAGAGGAAAGTAAGTAGCTAGAAACAAGCAATGTTTACCTATTCACATATACTATAGATAGGTCGTCATCAAACGCTTCAGAGATCTACAGAATAGCCATTTAAGATGTTTTAATAATAATAGTAATAGTCTCTTGTGACAGTGAGACACATCAGCTCCTCACAGCACCCTATTCTACTCTGAAGAAGATGATGGGCAGGAAAGAACCTGCACATGGAGCTTGCTTCAAAACTGGCAAAGCTGGACATTGCTGTCAGCGTGATGTCCAAACTGTGGACAAATTTGACAGATATTCTGGTCCCATTGGTGGAATATTGGATGCCTCAATGATACAGAGGAACCTTGGGTGACTGACCAGGTAGCCAGCAGTCTATCATTTTTATAGTTTTGGAAGCTCTGTACTTCCTGTTTACTCAGATAAAATTTAACCTTTTCAGGTCTCTGATGGGGTTAAAGACTAGATAGTTATTGTCTTACAGCTGTCCTTGTCTTTAGATGCAAAAAGAAAACTCACAAAAAAGATGTAAGTTTATAAAGACATAAAAGCTTACATTGTGAAGACTCTAAGAAAGTGGTTTAGGCGCTAATAAGATATTTTAGTTGAAAGCTTGAATAGTGATAAAAAGTGATGTAGGTAGAAAACTTGGGCTCCCCAAGATAGACTGGGAAATGGAGGACTTTTTTCAAGGTTGCCAAGGCAAATGGACTGGACAGTGAAGATATCATTCTTACCTAATATTTTTCGTAGTTTTTTCTATTGTATATAGTTTATTGATGTTAGAGAAAATGCTACTTATTGAACTAAAAGGGGTATATGCTGGGGTATACTGTATGAAGGTGTGTCTCTGTATATTCAATTGCTAATTTACTACCTGCAAAGAGCTATGGCCTATCACTGGTCTCATATTTTATAGATATTTTTTTTTTCTTCCTCACCTGCTTAAGGCAATCTAGGATTAGATCTGATTGCTTTAATCTAGGATTAGATCTAGGATTAGGTCTGATGGCCAATGGTTAGGCAGGAAGGGCAAGGCAGAACTTCCAGGCAAAGAAAGGGACTCTGGGAGAAGAATTCGAGACTCAGGGAATTTCCCAGCATGACATGGGAAGGATCTGGGCCTGAGAGAAAGGTAATGTGCCATGTGGAGGGACAGAGGCCAGAATCAGTCAGGTTAGAAGAGCTGAGAATGTGTCCAGCTATAGTGCCTAAACTTTTATAAGTAATAATAAGTCTCTGTGTCCCTATTCTTGTATTATGTATTATATACATATATATTAATCAAAGAAAAAAATTCATAAACTTGAGAAATGCAGAGGACATAGGATGGAAGGAAGGGGACATGGAGGAGTTAGAGTAAGGAAAGGAAATTGGGCTGATGTAATTGCTTTATAATTAGAAATATAAAAATAAAATAAAACAAATTAGAATAAAGAACCCACACAATTTATAAGTTTAGGGAGTTTATCCCTGGGGAAAACTATTTCTCCAACTCTCAGAACTCCTTAGTTCCCTGCAGTTCTTGATATAGGGTTGTGGCCTCATGATCTTTCCACTGTCCACTTTGCCTTGTCTATTAGTGTTGTCCTTGTTCAGCTCATGTTTAGATCATCACATTGGTGGGATTTTGTGGCTTCTTACATCTCCAGTAAACTGCCTGACCCTCTAGCTTGAATCACTTTTCCAGCCCCTCTTTTGCAATATTCCTTGAGCCTTAGGTGCAGTTTTCAGATGTATCTATTGGCACTTGTAAAGTGAATACTAATGTGGTAGTTTGAATAAGAAAGGTCTGCACAGGCTCATGTATTCAGATGCTTAGTTAACAGGGAGTGGAACGCTTCAATAGGATTAGAAGGATTAGGAGGTGTGGCCTTGCTGGAGGAACTGTCACTAGGTGTGGGCTTTAAGATTTTTTTTGGCGTTTCTTCTCTCTGCCTGCAGATCAGGATGTAGCTCTCAACTACTGCTCCAACACCATGCCTGCCATGCTTGCCAGCACACTTGCCTGCCATGATGATAGCAGACTTAGTCTCAGACACTGAAAGCAACCCCACCTCCTTTACATGCTTCTTTTTATAAGAATTGCCTTGATCATAGTGTCTCTTCACAGCAATAGAACAGTGGCAACTAATCTAAAACAATTTGATCATGTTTGTTCCATGGTTACCTCCATTTCTTTTTAGGTATTCCCATAGTTGAAATTTTCTTCTGGGGCTATTGGGCCTTAAAGGAGGCTGCTTCATCACCTCACGTGTACGAACAACAGTTTGTCCGCGTGTGTGATGTGCATGTTCTCTGCTAGATCCATCAGTGTTGTCTTACGTTTTCATAATCTTTCTACACAAGGGATTCTTCTGATTGTTTGCTTGCCTGTTTCTGTTCAGCTCTTCCACTGTTTCAAGTCATTAAAATGATACCTCTTTACTGTTTAGGTTTTTATTCTTTATTTGGCATTAATATTATGAAACAGAGAATCAGTTCACTTATTTTAGATTGAGTCATAGCTCTGTGTTATAATATCTGGATAATTAATAATGAGGAATTAATTTTAAAATAATATATTATTTTTATAATAAAATAATGTTTTCCTAGTAAATGTTACCTTCACTGAGTTACCCATTCTTTTGAGTTTATTTATGACTTTAGATTGCTTGGGAATTTCTTTTGTTTCTTTTTTATTTAAAACTTGAATGTTAAGATATTGAAGTCAAAAAATTACAGTGATATTAGTCTTTTTTTTCCTTGATCTCAAATGTATTTTCTTTAGTCTTATATATATACAGAAATATATCACTTTAAAAATGTGACATTGAGGGTATGTGCATATCTGCCCATGTGTGTGCACATGTATGTATGTGTTTGTGTGTGCATGCTTGTCCATGTATATGTGCATGTCTGTCGGTGCATATGTGTGTTTTGTGTCTGTATTGGGAAACATTTGTTATGTCTTTTTGTGTGCATTTCTGTGTCTGTGTACATATCTGTGTATGTACCTCTGGGCATGTCTCTACTTATGAGTTTGTATGTCTGTGTGCATGCACCTGGGTGTTTATATGAGCATTTCTGAAAGTTTCTGTGTGCACATGTACATTTATACCCATTGGCCACCAAAGCTCTAATTCTGAAGGTTAGCAAACAAGGAAAACCTGTCTGGTCATTATTCTGTTAGGTACATATTATTGTCATTTGTGATTTTTCCTAAATTGTATAAACATAATTGTGATACTTTCCTGAAAAGTGAGACAGACAAATGGAAAACTTTATATGACTCTGTGTGTGGTAAGCATGGGCAGGGTGAGCTCCATTGACTGTTCATGGGATGCAAGAAAACTGAACTGTGCTCCAGCAATGACCAGAAAACTAGAATGAAACTGCAGGGATGTTGAAGTGGAAGTTTCTGGTTTCTTTACAAACTCAACTGTGTCATGTGATGATTTTTCTGAAAGTTGTCTTATGAGAGGGCATGTGATGCCTTCCTGAAAACAGGCACATGAGAGGGCGCACGGTGTTTAGAAACAGTATAAATAAAATCCCACAGACAGTTAGACAACGCTGCTTTTGCATTGCCACATCATGCCACGCTATACTGGTGTTTGCTGGTCTTCACTGGTCTTTGCTGGTCTTCACTGATCTTTGTTTCACAGGGAGAAACTTTCCAGAGAACTCATGGCACTCTGGCTGATTCTGGCCACTTCCCCTGACTCCTGCTGGCTCAGGGGAGCCTCGCTGTTTCTCCTGGATCGTGCCACTGCCACGGGTTCATGTTGCTGTTTCCTGTTTACTATTGGACTGGACTGCTGGTATCCTGACAATGAAAAGTGGAATTGGCCCAAGGAACTACAGGTCCACAACTCCTTTTTTCCTATTAACATTCTTTCTCCCAATCCTTTGATTGGTGGGTTAGAAGTGAGATTGAAGTGTTTAAGAACCCTAAATAAAGCAGGATTTGAAAAAATCTAAGCCTACAGGTGGCACTCAGCTGTGGCTGAGGTATAACCGGCAACTTCACTTCTAATGTAGTAGAGGAAATTGGAAGGTTTTGACGGGTTGGCAATGTTGTTTAAGGAGGTCGGCAAAGGAGCAGCTACTGCTGCTGGGTGGTCTCCTGCCATGCTCCTGGGGGGTCTGGTTTTACGTCATGGTCTCCATATATACCATGTTAAAAAAGATCAGGGAGAAGGTTCACTCAATTCTGTTGTGTTAGAAAGGATTGCTGAGTTGGCTATGCACTTAGAGAGCTTGCAGATAGGTATTGAAGTGCTTGGAAAGCAAAAAGAGCCAGTGGGGGCGGGGGGGGGGGGGCGGTGACTAACAGGGCTCAGGCTTGGTGCCTGAGACTGAGAAGTTCCTGCATGATGAAAAAGGGAAGCAAACTAGGCTGGAAGGCAGACTGCCACCCGACCCTGCTCCACACACTTTTGCTGCCAGGTGCCCAGAGCACCACTTTGAGGCAAGGGACCAGGCAGAGCAAGAGGCTGTGCAGGGACAAGGGGTTAGTGCTGAGTCAGGTGCTCCATCGGAGGAATTGCCTGGGGCCACACAGGAACCTCCAGCCTTCCGAGTCTTTGTGTGGCATATGCCTAGTGACAATGGTGGTCATGCTTATAATGAGTTGACATTGTGTCTGATGGAAATACTAGATCTAAAGCATTTTAAAGAGGCTGTTGTATTGCATGGCTTGCATTCTCCATTTGTTAAAGAACTGTTAAGTAACAGGGATGTGCAGCATAGAGTTATTCTCTAAGACAGGAAGGGACTTGTGTCAGCTATGCTAGAAGATGGTCAACAATTACAATGGTTGTTGGGGTGTAGGCACGAAGCCACAAAAGTAGAACAACATAATATAGCAAGGGGGAACAAATATTGCTAAAGAGCAACTACTTGGTGAAGGGCATTATGCTGACCTATAAGAACAAATCCAATTTGACGATGTCGTAATCAAACAATGTTGTGTTGCAGGTTTAAGAGACTGGGATATGGTTGAGGAGGCAGAAGAAAAAAGTCCATCTCATTTAAGGTAATGCAGGGCCCTGCAGAAGCCTTTACTGAATTCTTACAGAGATTTGGTTCTGCTATAAATAGATCCATATCAGACCCTGAAGCTAGAAAGTCACTGGTAGAGATTTTAGTATTTGAAATTGCAAATATTTAGTGTAAGAGAGCAATTAGACCACCAAAAGCATGAAGAGCCTGGATAGGCAAATGGCTAAGAGAAACAACTGGTGTTGGCTCTCAGGAGCATCATGCAAGTACCACAGGGCAAGCCATAGATAGAAGTTGTTGGCTCTGATTCCTTAACGATTCTACTTTATTAGGAATTTATTAAAGGCATGTACCTCCCATACAACCTGACTACCCTAAATAAGAGGGAAAGGACATTAAGGAGATCAAGAATGAATCCTTCTGGGTATCAGTTCCATGGGGCAATTCCCCTGGCATAATTCTCAGGATTCTTGCAGATCATCTATCTGACAGAAGCAGCCAAACCATCGAGGACCAAATGTGGAGGTATCCCCCACCCCTGCCACCTCCGCCCCCCATCCCCCCACTCCCCTCACCCTTCACCCTCAGACCACCCCAGTCGCAAATCCTCCAACTCCCTGCACTGGGCAGGAATCTCTCACCTCTCTCTCCAATTCCCTCCTGCCACGGATATCCATTTTGCAATACAATAGCCCAGCCAGAGTCTCTGGCCTCTGTCTTTTGTCTTGGGCTGACACTTCCTCCTCTGAGTCTACCTCAGATGTTTATCAGTTTGTAGAGACAAAGTCTCTATAGGGTGGCATCCCAAGGCTGTTTTCATCTTGGGCCCAGACTAAGGCAAGATTATGTCCTCTTCACAGGAAGTCTTAGGAATCTAAATGCCCAGTGCTTTAATTGTGGTGAATTTGGTCATTTCCACAGAAATTGTAAGGCTAGAAGATTCAGAGCTCAAAATATCAGGTGGATTTGTTATGCCAAGATTACTCAGATTGCGAGACCCCCCCAAAAAAGACCTCCAGAACTCTATACCAGTGCAATGTACACAGGGTCCTGTGTTATGGGCTCAGAGCGTCGGATCACCATCCTTCCTGACACAGCCTGATAGGAGAATGATACCGGAGCTTCAAGGGTAATGGGTTTATAAGGAAAAACTGTAATTAGGAGTGGGGGTCACAGGGAAGTAAGGACAATAAGCAGGAGTCCTGAGTCTCAGGAATGTAGTCCTTCAGGCAGGTTGGGTGGGGGCGGATCTCCAAGGAAAGTTGTGAGTCTCAGGAATGTAGATCTTCAAGCTGGTTGGGTCCAGGAGGCTGAATCTCCAGGGAAGTTGTTTGTATCTCAGAGGATCATTGGCAGTAATTGTATCTAATTGTTTCAGTGCAGTTTCTGGAGAGTGCTGGCAGGTGTCATTCCTAGAAAGCAGAAAGAAGGGCACCTAGAGGAAACTTTTCATACAGACCAACATTAATTGCAGAATAGAAATTACATATAGGATATGCCATTAATTTTGCCCCTACAGATTGACTCTGAAGAAAATGGTATTCATAGAAGAGAACTAACAATTTCTGGTTGCAACAGAACACAAAGACTTCCAGAAGACTGTAGCTACTACTGAAAGGACAAACACTAAGGGCTTTCAGAATCCAATTTCTTGCAGCTGTGGAGCTGTGTTCTTACTTCTTAATGGCTCTGAGCCAGGAGCAGTCTTAGTATCCTGTGGCTTCCTCCCTAATCAAACTTCTGAGGACTCGAGCTTGAAGGATCTCTTTCTGCCACCAGCAGGAGAAAGCTCTTTGCTTTCAGGAGTCACATGTCTAGATTCAACTCATCCAGATAACCTCTATATTTTAAAATCAAGGTAATGTCATCCCTGGGAATGATGGCTCATCACATAGACGGATGGAAGTTATACAAGTCTTCCTACAACACATCACTCACTTTGGACTTGCTAGACTCTGGTGTTACTCTTCAGCATTTTAGTTGCATTAACTCAGCCCTCGCTGCAATTTGCGGAGGAGTCTGGTGTTATTTCCATTACACAGATGAGTGGTCTGAATCACGGAAAAGACAACTAATTTGCCAAAGGTTTCAAAGTTGGAGAGTGATAGAAGCACTGTCAACAAACTTAGACTCAAGCACTGCTCTTTACTCTTCCAAATGGAGCTGCCTTGGGTAGATAATTTTGTACATTAGTCTACACCAAGCAGAGACCTGTCAGCAGCAGAGAAGATATATGCAAGCCTTCAACTGAAAAAAGCACACTAGTGCAACTGTTTTCAGAGAGATAGGCAAGAGGAAAGAAATCCACTAAAGATGGCGAATAGACAGAGTTTAGCTAAGAAGCTCTGGGTCTTGCTTCCCCATCACCGAGCTGAGCAGAGGGGAATAACTGTGTTATTTGAGGCTGGCAAGAGGTGGAGCTGTGAAAGATAGTTCCTGTCATGTAACCTGTGACTGAGGATGGCCATTGCTGAAATCATAGCAGGAAGGTGACAGATGGAAGTAGGTGAAGACACACCCCTGCCCTCGCTCTCCTCTTGGTTTTCAGTCTCCTGGATGATGTCTTCTCTAGAGCTATGTTCTAAAACTCAGAACCAGACACAGAAATTTAGAGAATGATGATGACTGAGAGTCAATAGAGAACAGCTGAGTGAGAACAGAGAACAGTTTTGAGTGAGCAGAAATGATTACGGGTAAGAATTTGCATCATAGCATGCCTTTGAGTCCTGTGGTTAGAAACGCAGTTTCTACCAGTCCTCAGCTCAAAGATGTGACCATTTCTCAAATAAACAACATTCAGTGACAGCAGGGGCTGTAACTGAAGAGCACTGTGTGGCAGTGGGGTTTTAAACCTTGCATAGTATTCATAAATGTGTTGGGTCCCATTGGGTTTCTTGGTCCACAAGTCCCTAAAGGAAGATGAGACTGCATATCAGGTTTCATAGACTGCCACACACAGCCTACTCTGGATCAGAAAAGACAGCTGCTTGGAGGTCAGGAATGCTGTGAACTGGTTGATGTCACAATTTTAACTAATTGGCCATGTTTGAGGATTTGTTTGGTAAGTCTAAGTAAATGCTACAAACCAGGCTTTTTGCTTTCCTATCAAGCTGGGATTTGTAGATGAGTGTTCCACTGGCCTTACCTAGTTCTTTGTCTAAGCCCCAATCAAACTGTTGGTCTAGGGTTTTGTTTTTTTGTGTTTTTTTTTTTGTTTGTTTCAGGAAAGGTACTGGAACAATGCAGCCAAAATGTGTGTTATTTTGGCAAGAGTTTTTAAAGACCTGATTGTACACTGTCATCCTTCTTTGAAATAATAAGGTTAGGGTAAAACAGCTTACACATCATAAGAATGCTGAGATCACTGAGCCCTAGCAATTTCATCAATAAAGCAGGATTTTGTGCATCTGGCATGCATCTATCGCACAGAAACATTTATGGTGCTTTCTACTTCCTGTTTACCAGCACCAATTAGCACAGTATCGATTTAATGAACCAGTCAAAACACCTTGATTACCACTGGGTCTCTGTGACTCATTAAACTAATCACTCTCATTTTATCTCTGACAGCCAAGCAGAGACACTTGGCATCTACTTTCTACTCCTGGATCCTATTAGTCCCATTGACATCAGTCGTGTTCCATGGCAACACATCTCATCATTATTCTAGACTTATTAAATTTGAATTTTTAAATAGAGGATTTAAAGACATTTCCTAATACTTTAGTAAATAAAAAGTTTTGTGACCCTCTTAGCAGCTCTGATTGGGGTGGGAAGGTGGCCATAATCTATGTATAAATCCACATACTCCATCTCATTTTTAATCAAAATATTTCATTATTATAGCCTCATTAACCATAGGCTATTGTTTATTGTCTAAACTTCATTCAGTTAAGAAGACTCAGGTGTGATGGTGACACATTAAACTAGGAATCATCTATGAACCTCCATATCAATACATTTGAGTCATTATAATTTGAGTTTCATGTTTCATCTGCTATGCTCAGAATCAAAGCCTGTGTATGAAGCCTAAACTTCCACTAATTAATAGTGCAAGATCCTGCCTCTATCCAGCAAAGATTTATTTCTTCAAAGAGCCAAGCTTGCTCTTCTACCCTTGGGCTGTGCTGGCATCAAGCTATTATTACAGGTCTGGAGGTAACTGAAAAATGGTGGAGCTTGGAGAGGGGGCCACCCTATTGCAAGGTGGCTTCCCTAGGATAGGGCAAGAAATGTAAGTAAGGGAAGTCAAGCTTCCTTTGGCAAGAGTGAAGATTCAGGAGCATTTCAGGGATCAAAACACACAGCGCAGTGTGATTCTGTACATGTTCCTATTGCAAGTCTCAGAATTCCATCCCTTATTCACAAATGCCTTAGTCTGCAAGTGATATCCAAAGAGGTTAAATGTTCAAGTAGTGTTGCCTCTCTGCAGCACATGACTTAACTTTCAGTGACATCTACATGATGGGTAAGAACAGTCAAAGGCCACATTTTTGGCTTCTTCACTCCCCTCCCCTTCTCTTCTTTTCTTCTCTATTCCTTTCTTTTGTAAACTATCCAAGGTATTTGTGAGCAGCCAGAGTACAAATTCCAGTCCTAATTGTTTTAAGAACTACAGGCACCACGTGATGTCTTGTTATTCACTTGTTCTGCATTTCACACCAGTGAGAACTTGACTAATCTTAATATTGATAAAGATTCCTGTTCTGATTGTCCCAGGTAGATGATATCTGTGGACTCATAAAAGTGCATGCAACATGGGAAAGATGGGGCAATGGCTATGGGTGACTGCTGATCTTACAGAACACCAGAGTTCAGTTCTTAGGTGCCTGGGTTAGGTGGCCCACAGCTATCTGCAACTCCAACTCCAGAGGATTAAATGTCTTCTTTTGGCCTCCAAGGACACTTGTTTTGCCTATAGATGCATACACACAAAAATTGCATCTAGAAATACATTATATGCACAATAGAAACCCCAAATACCACTTAAGGATCTATTTCCTTGGGCCGTTCTTTATACAGACTACTATATCAACCAGGATATGCACAAGAATCAAATATTATAGTGAAGTAGTTTCACTGAAGAGAACCTAATGAAGGAAATATTTTAAGTGGAATGGTATAGCACCTCATGAGAAACAGAAATATATAATTTTATAATACATACATATATAAGTGTCTTCTATACAAACACATAGACACATACAACACACACACACACACACACACACACACACGCACGCACACACATGTACACATAGCTAATAAGTTCAGGGAGTCCGGAAAGTCCAAAATTTGCAGAATTCATATCTTAGTTTAAGGCTAAAGATTGATTGGTGTGCTACTCTGTGTAGTGGGTTGAATTAGAAATGTTCCCTCATGGGCTCAGGTATTTGAACACTTATTCCCTAATTGGAGGTGTATACAGGGAGATTTTAGGGGTTTAGCCATGCTGGAAGAAGTATATCCCTGGAGGTAGGTGTGTAAAACCTTGGCCCGCTTCCGGTTGGCTTTCTCTTCTTTGTGCATGCTTTGGACAATGTGTCCTCTCAGCCTGCCGATCCCATCATCATGTGTGCTACTTTCTGCTGTTTCTCTGCACCACAATGAATTCCTGTCTCTCTCGAACCGTCAGCCAATATAAATTCTCTCTCCCTTAAATTGCCTTTGGCCACGGTGTTTTATCACAGCAGCAGAAAAGGGACTAATAGACTATAGAACCAAGTGACGCTGATGACAGTTTTTTAATGTATGTATTCAGTCTTTCATTTGACTGGCAGTGGCCCAGCTGCAATTACAGAAGACAATCTCTCCTACTTAGTCTACTAACAGAACCACCCCCACTCACCCAAAGAGTGTTTGAACAAACGTAGGTACTTCTTGGATCAGGCCAGTTGACACAGAGGAGCTGGTGGGTACTAAGTAAATACACTTGATACGTTAAGTCAACACACCTCAATATATTTATGTAAACTTTAAGTTGACACGTAAAATATACTAATGTTGGCTGTATCTCACAGTTAGACAGCATGGTTCTGAGTACCCAAAGATTAGCTGCAACAGAAATCTATTAGCAGCATTTGTCTATAGGAACCATGGAAAAGTACTAAGATCATTAGAACCAGAGGTTGTTCTCTCTCTCCCTCTCCCTCCCTCTCTCTCTCTCTCTCTCTCTCTCTCTCTCTCCTTCTCTCCCTCCCTCCTTCTGCCTTCTTACTGTGTACCACTTTTTTACTCATCTATTCTTTAAGTCCTTAAATAGTCAGGAGTAGAGGAGCCTCTAGTGCACTCAGGAGGTCAACTCCTGGGAGACAGAGCACAGCAGCAAAGAAAGGACTGAGGTTAGAGATGGAGAACACCTGAAACACCAGTTAATCTCCGATTCCCCATACGGCCTTCTGTTATCCACAGGGAAGGTGTCAGGACCCACAGACAGTAAGGAAATCTGCATATATTTCCTTTTTTGCATATGCACTTAGGGTAAAGCTTGACACATGCATTAAGTGTTGTACGAGATTAATAATAACCAGCATTACAACAGAACTATAATAATATATTCTAATAAAACGTATGTGAATGGTGCGTGTGTGTGTGTGTGTGTGTGTGTGTGTGTCCTTCTTTCCCTTTGTCTCAAAACACTTCGCTGTGTCCATCTTTTCTTTTGTGATGATACAAAGGGAAACAATGCGCAGGTGATGGGGTGAAGTGAGATGTATGGCCTTCAGCCATAATGATGATGTCAAGGGTTAGACGCAGGAGTGTGTACTCTGATCACCAAGACGGTGTTGAAGTAGTTAGAGGGCAGGCTGGGGTGTAGGATGCAGGCGCATTAGACAAAGGATGGTTCATTCTCTGGGCAGGATGAAACAGGACTGCACGATGTTTCATTAAGCTTCTCAGAATGGGGTGCAATTTACATTTTATGAAGTGTTTGTTTCTGGAGTTTTCCTTTTAAGATCTTGAGATTGAAGATGACCACTGGGAACTAAAGCCATGGCATGTGAAAACATGAATAATAAGGGAATATGCTACAGGTTCATAGACGTGGACTTTCTTAGTCAAAGGGGAGACATATTTACCCTTTCTATAGCATTCCCCAAAGTTTACTAAAGTCTGTGTGTGAGCACCCCAACTCACAGCTTGTCTAAATCATGTGCTGTTGAGTGTTAGAGACTTTGCTTCCAACACTACTGAAAACATGCTGTCTCCATGTAGTTTCATTTTTACATTTCTCTTTTCCATGAGGATGCTCATCATCCTTCCGTACAAGTTCAACTCCAAGCAATACAGAATGCAACGGGGAGAGAGGCAGCTCACAGAGAAATAGAAGAAACAACGCAACAACAAGAGGACACCGGTGAGTCTGTCTGGATGCATTTTGGTCCAAGGACTTAGCACATCACCAAATCCGACTTTGTGCCCTATCCCCTCTCAATTCCAGGTTTTCATGCTCACATCACCAACTTGGTTCAGCAGTGAGGCCCAGTCCTGCAGGCCTGGACTGATCATCTTTGATGCAGGATGCATCCTCTATGCAAAGGATGTATACAGCCACAGGGCAGCATACCCTTCTACCTGAACATAAGTCTTCACAAATGTCCCTGTCATTATCACATGATTAAACAACGTGGAGTATGCTTCTCTGCATCCCACAGGGAGCCAAGGTGCATAAGCACAGACCATCAACAAGCCAGGTACTGGTCAAAGTTCAGAACCTACAAGAGATGAATATTCTTCCTGGTCAAGTATTAATGTGATTTGTCAAAATCCAGCAAGGTGATTAAATGAATACCATAACTCACACTGGGCATGCAGGGAGATGATGACACCTGAAATGAAGCCTTTCATATGGAAAAACAGGTCCCAGCGGCCTATGGGCTCCAGCAGCTGCACACTCATCAAGGATCCCAACCCTGAGGTAAGCGCAACTCTGGTCACACACTTCCAGCCACTTGGGCAGGTTGCCTTTGACAAGGGTGCCTCTTCTGGGCTGTCTCTGTTCACGGTCTTATTTCCTGAGGGAAGAGATGTGAGGTCCTAAAATCACCTCAAAGGCAGAAAGACAACTGCAAGAGACTGTTGGCTGTGGAGTTTCTCTGGATATGACACTCTTAAAAGTTACAAGGCGACAGTCTTCTGAGGCTAGTTTTATAACACTAATTTCCCAGCTCAAAAATAGGAAATGACCTCACTTTTTCCATGTAGCTGGGAGTCAGAAAGCCAGAGATTGTAAGTAGAGATGTCTACTCTGGTCCTTCTCCTCCACACAGCCTTCTGTGTACCCTATAGAAGGTAGCTTTAATTGTAATCTCTCTGTAGTTACTAACAAGTTTTTGATGTTGAACAACTGTAAGACAAATTTATGCTTACCCTTCCCCCATACACACACACATCCCACACTGGATTTGCTTTCTTTGCAGATCAGAAAAAAAAAAAAAACCAAGCAAAACAAAAACAAAAACAAAACAAAAAACAAAAAACAAAACAAAACAAAAAAACCAGGAAAAAAACCTCACTTTTTCCTGCAGGTGCCAGGCTTATCATAGGACATTTATTTGTGCACTGAGCTAGACATTCTAGAAGATGGAAGAACTTAGCTCACTCAATCTGTGTGGTCCAGGGTTCTGATTGGCCAGATTTTAATCAACCTCTCTTGGAGCCAGGAACAAAGTCACAATCACTCAACTAATGGACTGGGTGATAGATAATAAGTTCAGTCATATGGTAAGAAAAATCAAGGCGGTATTACACAAAGACAGCTAACCACAGCTGGCTGGCACACGCCACAGGCTTTTCTGTAATTGGTGCCTTTGGCAGTCCAACACCACACACATGCAATTGTATTTAGATATATCCCTTCAAGAATTCTCATAGCTACCCAATAAAGCCATTGTTAGATGCTCTCAAAGCTATACCTTCTCCTTTTCAGCGGAATGCACAGATTCATCTAACCATCACTCTAGGCCTGGGCCTCCCAGGACAGGTTGTAGTGAGACTGTTCCTGGTCCCTTAACAGTGATTCCAATATGGCCAGAGCATGAAGAGACAGAGGAAGAATATGGTAATTACAAAAACAAGAAACAAAAACAAACAACAAACAAATAAAAACAACAACAACAACAACAAATCCATTTGGGAAACAAGAAAGTAGAAAATTGTTAAATGTGGGCTTTGGTCTGTAAGAAGTCGCACAACTGCAGAAGAAGGCAGGGTCTCATCCTAGGCTGGGGCTAAGGTGAGCATCCTTGCCAACTGGAGGCTCTGCATTCTGCAAGGATTTCCTTTGTTTTTTACCCTAGTTGGCCGCGGGGGTGGGGGCCTGGGGACCTTGGAGCAGGAGACTTTTCTGGAGCCTCATCTCTTGTCTCTTTGATGGCTCATGTGCTGTTGGGATTGACTTGGAATGTGGGATCTTCTTAAGGATTCAGTAGTCACAGAACATTGATTGCTGATCTGGAGTTCTCTACACAAATAGTTTCCTTAACACACTTTGAGGCTAATGCCTATCTATAGCATAAATAGCATATTGCACATTTTATGACTATTGACCTTATAGCTCAGAAATATTAAGCTCTTCTATTAATTCAAATCATGTAGCTGGGTGCTAAAATATAAATTGAAAAAATGAATGACAAACTAATGTTTGTAAACAAGTATGAGGCCTCCGAAGTGTTTCTATGAAAATTCCTCCTGTTATAAGTAGCTTCTCTGAGGAAAATCACTGCTCCTCTCCTTTAGCCTGCTGGTGTCCCCCCAGTTCCCCTCAGCCTCAGAGAGAAAGGAGCCAGCCCAGGCATTCTCAGCTTGCCTGGTGTCAGCATCACCCCATGCTGTTTCTTTCCAGTTCTCACTCTAGTTCTCTCAAGGATAAAAAAGGTGAAAAGTTCTAGAATATGGAGCCTGTTCACATATTATTTCATCTGAGTACCTTTGTAACCTCCACATTTGGGAGACTGAAATTTTATGTCCCCAACACATCACAAGAATCTTCCCATTTAAGTTTGTTTTAAATGGGTTACAATGGGCCAGGCGTGGTGGTGCACGCCTTTAATCCCAGCACTTGGGAGGCAGAGGCAGGTGGATCGCTATGAGTTCGAGGCCAGCCTGATCTACAGAGTGAATCTAGGACAGCCAAGGCTACACAGAGAAACCCTGTCTAAAAAAAAAAAAAAAAAAAAAAAAAGGTTTACAATGGATGGAACAGGATTCAGAAAATAAATGCACCAAAAACATCATCATTGAAAACAAACTCCCTCCAATCGTGTCAGTTGCCCACTAATTTCTGTCCCCTAAGGTCGGTGGTGGTAATTCATTTAATTAGTCTTCAGTAGTATTAATGTATATGCAAGTAAATGCCAGCAAGGGACCTTCTCCATCCCTTTTGAACCCAAGCGATAGCAAGCTGTCCGTAGTCCTCTGTTCCCTTTCTCTATAAGCTATTCATTGTGTGAGCCTTTCTGCTACCAGCTCCTAACTGAATAACTTACTCCCTTTGATGGGCTTTTGAGTCTTGCACCATGTGGGTCAGACTGTTTCTCTAAGGGTGAAGATACCAGCAGATCCTCATTGCTGTTGGGAACAATGCTGTACCCAGTAATCTAATGATGCCTCCTCTTACACATGTGAGTATTTATATCTGGAACAAATAATACAAAAGTATGATTGCTGGGCCTGAACCTGCATGCAGTTATGATTTGATTTATTTAAGGGTTGTCCCACCCTCCAGGTGAAATAGGAGACTGTACAGCTCACTGCAGTGCAGCCTTCATAATGTGCCCTCAATGCCGATTTTCTTTCTTTCTTTGCCAATACAGTAGGTGGAAATATCACATTTTAATTTCTCCTTGTATCCTGAGTGAGGTTAAGCAATTTCTATATGAAATGCTTCAAAGAATTTTAATTACAGGAGAGAATGAAACAAGCAAACAAACTACCTCAGGCTTTAGGAAAGGTGATCACGTGTTTCAAACTGCAAAACCAAAGGCAAACTGCATGCCTGGATATAAGGATTCTAGGGAAGGCATCCGTGCTTGTGCAGTTCTTTCTCATCCCCTCACGCCCTCCTCTTGCTCTATCTTCCTCTGCCTGCCCCACCCCCACCCCACTCCAACAGTCTCCTTTGCTTGCTGGCTGAGGGAGCTCCTGGATTGCATATTCATAGCTTTTCATGGGGGCTACATTAATTCAGGGCCTCACTTCCTATCAATGAAGGATATTGGGATTTGAATAATTGCTGTTTGCAAAAATACCACTCAAGATTTGCATCAGTGGGGTATATGTAAAAACGTCAAGACACATTGCTATTAGAAAAAATCTTACAGTGAAGATATTGATGTAAAATATGTGTGCAAAAAATAAAGAAGAGGGAGTATCTTTTCATATTTTCAGGGTTGTTCTCAAGTGACACAATTCACTCATATAGTCACAATTCACTCAAAATATTAGCAAGCCACATTGTATGCTATGTTATCCACATATGGAATGTATGTTATCCACATATGAGATGTGATGAAATTATGGCTTTAAAAACCTCAAATAACATGTTACACAAGTACTATATCATAAGTAGAAAATGCAATGTCTAACATTAAATGTTTTTGTGTGCAGCTATACAGTAATCAATAGAAACAACAAACATGACTATAAACTTCTACTGGTGGTCAGCATGCTTTTTTTCCAGCAGCCGCAGCAGAACCTTGCTATCAGCAGCACACCCCAACATCACAGCTCTCCGAACTAAAAATAAATAAGCTGACGGTTATTCTGATTGTGGACTCTAGATGGCAGTGTTGCCACAGGCTAGCTGTGCTACACTGGGACACAGACAGACCTCTTCACAGCAGACATTCTAGAAGGTAAAAGAAAACCAGCTTGTCTAATTCATACAGTTGACATTTCAGCACCAGCACTTAGAATTATAGGGGGCAACTCTATTGTAATTGCATTTTCCATTTAAAACTTACATGTTGAAAATATTTGTGAAGAGTTTAAAACTATAGGTCCAAATTTTTATTACAGTGAAACAACAAAACTCAATCTAACTTCCTAAATATTATGCTACCTTGTCCCATGAATTAATTGAATAAATATTCTTTTCAGTCTTTCCTGATACATACACAGACATAAGAGCAGATATGAAAAGATATTTTCCTTCCTCTCATTTTTTGCACAAATGCTTTCCGCGGATATCTTTCCTCTAAGGTTTTTCTGAAGCATTGCTGACAGGAATGTCTATATTCACGTAAAAAGAAAAGCCTTGTTCCTTTTCACATCTCTGCAGAGTCTCTGGATGGAGCATAAATTTTTACATATGCCCTACTGATATCCATATTGACTGGCATGTTTTATAAAGAATGATATAATCAACACAGCTTTGTTTCATGAACAAACACAGTTATAAAGTAAGATGTAGAAGTAAAATTATGAGCTTCAAGATAGATATATTATAATTTTGAAAAACATCTCCATTGAATATGATGATTTCTAGTTTTCCATAAGCCAAAACAAAGAGTACTATGAAAGTAGTGGATATTGTAACTATAATAGCTGGTAAGGTATGGAGCTTTATCTTTATCCCCAACAGATTAAGTTAGGCTAAACACCTATGTACTGGAGAACCATTTTTTTAAATTAATGCAAGAGTTAAAGCACCCAACTCTAAGCATCCAAAACACAAATAAGAAATTTAGTCTTCAAATAAGGGGGGTATATATGATGCGCACTTTCTCTGTCTCTCTGTCTGTCTCTGTCTAATCTCTGTCTGTCTGTCCATCTCTCTCTCTCTCTCTCTCTCTCTCTCTCTCTCTCTCTCTCTGTGTGTGTGTGTGTGTGTCTATCTGTCATCTCTCTCTCTGTCTCTCTTTGTGTCTCTCCCTCCATATATAAAATGTGTGTGTGTGTGCATGTGTGCATGTGTGCATGTGTGCGTGTGTGCGTGTGTGTGTGTGTGTGTGTGTGTGTGTGTGTGTGTGTGTGTGTTTCACCTGGATGGTGATCCCTAGAAATTCTAGAATATCTAGGCTTTATGCATTTTCTTAGTCAGATGCAAGCATGACTCCTTGGGTCCAGCAATCTTTACATAAGCAAATCCTAATGACAGTCATCATTAATGAATGTGTAAGCTGTTTGTTTATTATTAAACAATAATGGAACAGCAGTAAAATCCTATAGGAAATCCAGAAAATGAAACCATAAGACAGACAGCAGGAACAGAGGCTGTGCAGCACTGTAGAGCTCCTTGCAAGTAAAATCCCGCTAGTTCTAGGTCTAGTTCTGTTCTCTAGCAGTTTTTTCTATTCTGGAAGGTCTCTTTCTAGTTGTGCTTTGGGCATTTCCATCCTTAGACTTGAGGTTACTGTAGGAACTGATCACTGCTAACCCATTTGAGTTCTGAGTTTTAAAATGATAACAAACCTTAGCTAAGTAAACTAAGTTTCAGACTGGCCTAGAGCCTTTGCCCATAATCACAGGGGTGTGCTGAGGACAGAGTCAGAACCCAAGGGTTCCTTCATCAGCACACTGATATCTTCATGTGATCTCTGGGAACTGGCTTCTTCATAGTGTTTATGTGACTATTAAAACTTTCTATCAGCAACAAAGAGACCCTTTAGGACTACCGTGCATTGGAGGTCCTTAATAATTCTTCTGTCTTTAAAGAGAACAAGGTGACAACACTTCCCAGTTCATCCTGAAGGGGTCATCTGAATCACAGAATATCATTTCAGAGCAAGCCTTCCCTGATCGTTCACAGTCGCAATGGACCAGAAATTCTAGAAGGAAAAAGAAACATGACAAGCCAATATAGGCAGTTAAAACTTCAGTGCCTAGTGCTTATGTACACACTTGGGGATTTATAATTCCAGTGAATTAGCTGACTCTATTGTTTTCTTTTAAACACTCTATAACAAACACATGTACGCACGTGCATGCACATGTGTGTGTATTTGCACGCGTGTGCACACACATGCACACACACACACACAGACAGACAGACACATACACACATTTGTGGGCCCTCTTTCATTTTGTTTCTTGTCTGTTTTATCTTCATGCTTGCTTTCTCGGTGTGTTACAATTCATTATTTTCTTGCACATTCCCCAGACACGTGTGAATATGATAACACAGTTACAGACAACGTATCTTAGTAATAATATGCATCTGAGGAAAGTATTCTTGATTTTTTTAGAGTATTTTTAAAAAGACTCTACCACCCAGAGGTACTTTATTCTGAAACCAATCCCGCTTGGTGGGCATTTAGTTCTGTTTGCATCTCGCATTGCTATAAACAATACATAATGAATTTCATGCTCATGTCATTTTTCACTTGTTTAAGTACATTTGCAGAATAAATTTATAAATATGGAATTGCAGGGTAATAGCCCATGCAGATTTTATTTTCATAAATATTTTCTCACTGTCTGTTATGAAGATTGCCAACGTCTCGTTCATCAGCAATGCATGAGGGTGTTTACTTCATAGTGTGTCTCATGGAGCTTAAACAACTGGATTTTTTTTTTTTTTTGGCCAGTCTGACAGGTAAAATGATATATCTCTCCTTTGCAAATGGCTTCTCTTGTTTGGAGTAAGATTAGGCAAGTTTTTAAAAGTTCATGAGAGGCTGCTGGAAAAGTTAAGATGTTCTTAACCACTGGCATTAGCAAACCAAGCAGAGGTAGGCTTAATGGACAAGTGGTTATTCCTTTATCAGAAGGGTGTATACATAGCCAGCAGGCTTCCAGAGTTCTGGGCAAAGGCATCTCTGCCAAGTACCTAGACCCAGTTTCCTCTTCAGACCCTGTGCTGAGGAACAATGCTAGCTCCTTGTCCTGGGACTATGACTCACCCACACTATTTGTGACTCAGGCAAGTGGCTCATAAATAGGTGTGGGGGTGAGGTAGTCACACAAATCATTCCTCTCAGAAGTGCATTTTTTGCCCCTTCCCACTGGTTTTCCTCAGCCTGTAATACAATCTCCCTGACAGGGAACAGACACAGCCATGACTCCAGGGAAAGACGGCAGCGCACGCACTATCTTCTCCATTTTACTTGTGTGGCATCTATCTTTGCAACCTAGCATTGACCTCTTGTGTAATACGAGGAAGAAAAGTACAACAAAAGCTGTCTTTTTCTGATTCTAAATCCAAATAGAAAAGGGAAACTAACCAAAATGGAAGGCTGTGCCCAGGGATGCCCAAATAACTAGTGCAGTGCAAAACTGGTGTCTCTTCCAATGGCCTATATATTTCTTTTACTAAATTGGTTTAATTGACCAAATGCTTTGCTTTGAGAGGCACACAGCTTCAGATTGCTGTTTGATGAGCAAAAGCCATGGCTAATTAGAAAATTCAGAAAATATAATGAGACCCTAGAAAACATTTTACAGTATTAAATATCATCTTTATTACAGCCTTTTCATAAAATGCCCTTATGTATTACCGTGGCAAGAACCTGAGCTTTGGGAATGGCAAACCTAGATCAAATGCAGTATTAGTTACAGCTCTTAATGTGATGCTGAGAGCATTATCAAACCTCTGTGAGCTTATCTACAAGATAATTAAGAATCTGCATTCATTCAGGAAACATCCAATGGGCCATTAGGTCAACATTGTGGTACCTGCAACAGACTGAGTGCTCAAAACGATTTGTTGTTGAGTCTCCTACACCCTGGCTGATGGTGCGTTAAAGCAAAGGGACAAGGCATGGTTTCTGGCATTAAGACAACGTCACAGGCTATTTCGTAAAATAAGAAAGCAGGGCATTCTACATTCATGGTGGGATCAGTGGAAAAAATCTGTGAATTAGGGAGTGCCTATCTTCTATACGTAAAGTGGGATGAGAGTGAAAGAGTGGTGAGCCGTGATTCAGGAGAGCAAAGCAGAAACCTGTCATGAGGGGCCTTGAGGGTCAGGCGACAGAGGCTGACATCCATCCTACACCAATGAGAACTCCCTGGCAGGTTGTAGCAAGAAGTATCATAAATTGATTTTTTTTTTTTTTTTTTTTTTTTTTTTTACTTTATAATGCTCGCTCCAGCAGCTGTGAAAAGGGCTGGAAGAAAGCAAGACTACAGGGTAACAGGGTCACTGTATAACTTCAACCCGGAAACGCTGGGGGAAATGGTAAGGAGTAAATGAGTGTGAAAGGTATGAAAATATGCAACGTAGGTGTTAGGACCGGGTTAACTGGAGTCTCAGAATGTGGAGAAAATTTTGACTTTTTTTTTTTTTTTAAGTTTTATTTATTTAACACCTGCAGGCTGGAAGAGGGAATGAGATTTCATTATAGATGGTTGTGAGCCATCATGTAGTTGCTGGGAATTGAACTCCAGGACCATTTGGAAGAGCAGCCAGTGCTCTTAACCTCTGAGCCATCTCTCCAGCCCCCCTTCCCCCCCCCCCTTTTTTTTGACAGGGCTTCTCTGTGTAACAGCCCTGGCTGTTCTGGACTCACTTTGCATTCCAGGCTGGCCTTGAACTCACACAGATATGCCTGCCTCTGCTTCCTGAGTGCTGGGATTAAAGGCATGTGCCACCACTCCCAGCTGAACTTGACATTTCTAACTGTCATAGCTAAAGCAACCACAGTACGACTCATGGAGAGTAAGAGCAGGAGAAGGATCAGAAGAACCGTGAATGTAGTTAGCTGTATCTGCTGCTTCGGGAATTCTCAAGGAGCTGCACCATTGCTTCCAATGGCTGTTCAAGCCTGAGCCTGAGTCTCAAACATGACTCGACAAGATTAGCCTCAAAGTGAGCAGTATGTAAATGGTAGCAAATGGGAAAACAGTGAGATCGCTCAGGTTGGAAACCCATACAGGAGTCTAAGGTCTAGGGTGATCTTTAAGCCAGAAATACTTAGGCTGTTTTATCCTATAGCTGAGTTCTAGAGTCTCTGGGGAGTTGACGAAGATCAGACGTGTCAACACAATGTCCCTGCCAAGGCCATAAGATTCTCTGGTATTGAGGCTCAGGAACCTGCACTTCTCAAAGGTAGTTTGCCTACCAACTCTGACACAAGGATTAAGTGAAGGCAGGGGAACATTGGGATAACCGTTCAAGTGGTGCGCTGTCCTAGAGCTGCGAGTGTAGGTCAGTCCCGGAGTGCCTGGCCTATGTGGAATGTCCTGGATTCTACTCGCTACACCACTCCATAGGGCTCTTCATGGGAATCCATCCCACAGAGGGAGGGAGTGCTTCAATATGGGAAGTGGCCACAAAGAGTAGCAGTATCATTAGTAACTTGCACATCACCGGAGAGCAGCAGCGGAAGGGGATTACAGAGTCCTGCCGAGGATTCCGTAGGATTCTGACACTGTAACACGAAATAGCATTGCTTACACAGGAACAACATATTTCTCCTTCAGGTCCAAGAAACCATGGGATAGTCTTTTGTTCTGGAATAGCATCCCATTATTGTATTGGGAAGAGGCTTCTCTCTCCTTCCTGCCTTACGAGTGGTTCATAGTCTCAAGTTCGTACTATAGCTCAAGACACCTTCTGGAATTGATGCTTTCTCATCAATGTCTTACCGCCAGGAGGGAGACAGAAAACAAGCACCACGTTTCCTCTACTAGCCTCTCACCAATCACAACCAAAGTACATGCACACCTGGGCCGCTGAGGTGGTTACGTGGGCTACGGTTTTTGTGTTTGAATAGAGGTTTCTAAACTTTAACCGTCTCCTTAAAATGCAATTCTGGGTGGTGGTGGTGGTGGTGGGGTGGCTAAAGAGACTGCTTAGCAGTTAAGATCACTGGCTGTTCTTCTAGGGGACCAGGGTTTGATTCTTAGCACCTACGTGGTGGCTCACAACCATCTGTAATTCCAGTTCCAGGGATCCAGTTTCCTCTTTCAGCCTCTGTGGGCACCAGATACACATATGGTAGACAGATGTATGTGTACACAACCCCTCCCCCCACCAAACACATAAATGAACAAGATTAAAAATTTGAAGTAAAAAAAAAAAAACTAATAAAAACATTCTCATTCAGTAGGTCTGACCAGTTCTGTATTTTTAACAAGTTCTGAGATGGTGACAAAGCTTGGAAGAGAAAGGGGTAGACGTGGAGTAAAGCACTCTATCATATGACGGTCCAGTAATTCAGAATGCATACTGCTCTTGCAGAGGCTCTGTGTTTGGTTCCTAACACCCGTGTCAGGTGGCTCATAACAGCTGTAACTCCAGCACCAGAGAGATCCAGTGCCTCTGGCCCCCAGTAACAACTGCACTCCCATGAACCCCTACCTCCACCCTGTTGTTTGTTTGTTTGTTTGTTTGTTTGTTTGTTTGTTTTTAATAAAGAAAGTTCCTAACAGCTGTGGAGGGGAAATGCAAAGAGACGTCTGGACAAGGATAGATGTCTTGTAAATGTTGAGTATTTACAGACAGGTGAAGACCCAGAATGGGAGGAAAAGCAGTTCATGCAGCCATATCGCCTTCTCTAACTTTCTCAGAAGACCAGATACGGAAGCATGGAAGACACATGAACTGCTCTGAGAAGGAAACTTTATCTCAGTTGAAAACCACCTATTATCTTGCCACATACCTGATAGGCACATCAAAATGTTCACATTGACTTCTGCGATAGAAAACACACACACACACACACACACACGCACGCACGCACGCACGCACGCACGCAGGCAATGTAGCATAACAACAGTAGGGCCAAATACCTGTGCTGCTGTGGCTCTCACACCCTAGCTCCATTCTCATTGGGCAAGTCAACCAAGCCATGATTGCCAAAGCCCCTTTTCCCCCATGCAAGGCTTTCTAAACTGGTGATACCTAAATTGAATCTGTGGTGTTGGTTAAAGACAGTTTTAACAACTTCTAGAAAGAAGCCCACATATTTATAACTTTTAAGGCTTCTAGAAAATGAACCAAATGGATCAGTCCATAGACAGCACTTTTAGAAACACTGCTGTCCATCAGGCACTATACGTCATCCCATTAGACATCTCAGTGTCTGGGCTGTTGTTCTCTTTAATACACCTGGGGGTCCTCTTTTTACCCATGATTTTCTTAAAGCCTCAGTTTCACCATAATGCTATTATTCAATGGTCCCTAGGTATTGTTCTTACCCTATGACTAATAATGTCTCTTTGGCATCTCAACAGCAGTGTCTACATGATATATATGGCATTAATCTTCACTTGCTCATGATGTCACGTGCTATTATTAATAATTTTGGGCACTCTATCACTATATTAGACTGTGGTGTCTTTTAATGCAGGAACTTGCCCCTGACTAACATAGCATTTGGCCTGGAAGATGCCCTGAAAGTACTAGAGGCTGAATGGATAGCTAAGGGGACAAATACCAGGCTGAACAGAGAAAAAAAAAACAGAAAAATTGATGGGGAGACCAAAAGCAAGCAGTGCAGCAGAAAATAAAGATGTGATAAACAGAATATTGTAAAGAAAAAAAATAGGATTTAGCAGGAAGAAGATCATTAGAGCCTGGAAGACAATGTGGGCGATTTAATCACAAATAGTCTTAAGAAACATGAGAAAAGAAGTCTGCAGGCAACTTGAAATAGACTCTTAAGTACCTTTCAAAGCCAAGAAAAATAGGTAGCAAAAAAATCAATGCATTAAAACCCAACAAAGCTTCAATGTACCATCCCTTTTCAATCACTTGGACGGAAAATGATGTGTTTAGTACATCCTTCTTCTTCATGTTTGGACCTTTAAATAGGGTATTTGGATTCACAGGCTGTAGCTGGCTCAGATTGTCTCTGCTTCCAGCACACTGCTGTACTTTTTAAATGACACCAGCCTTCCAAGCAAGATTGATTGTAAACTTGAAAAGGTTATGTGTGATGTAATGAATAACACATGCCACCCCCTCAAGCTACCCCCCCCCGAAGGACAACACACACACACACACACACACACACACACACACACACAGAGCTTTCTCTATGTTCTTATCATTTAGGAATTGTGGAGTTGGATTTTAATAGTCAGCCAAAAGAAAATTTCCTTCTTTGCTTACTTAATCATCTGCTCTAACTCATTCACTTGGTGAATGCACAGTTATTAGGAACCAACTATTTTTTTTTTTTTACAGTCTACAAATGGCTGTGACTAGCTGAGCAGGTGAATGAATACATTATGTGCAAGGCCCCAGTGCAAGACACTACGAAGGCATTATGGTAATTCGGACACAGGCCCTTCTCTGAAGCGACATTACAGGCTGGTAAGCAGAGTCAAGCTTTCCCCAAAACCATAGTCAAGTAGCACCAAAGAGCACACAGGGAAACACACAATGAGAGAAGAAGGACTTGTTGAAGCCGCAGGGTCACAGGACTTCTCAAGAAGCTGTGCTGAAGATGAACCTCAAAGGCTACAGCATGCAGAATTCAGACTTCAGGCAAAGACATCGGCGCAAAGACAGAATGGAAAGTACAGTGTACAGGGAAGACATGAAGAGGCTAAGGAGTGTCCGATACGGAGTTTATGGGGAGTGATCCTGGGCAACAACGTTAGATTGTATTGAGGGTTTGCATGAAGACCATTTCAAGTTAGAGCCGTAACTTTCCATGGGATGGTTAGCTACCATTTTGCTGTCATGATGCAGATTGTCTCAATTAAGGTACATAATAACCTTGAGCTCTTCAATCCTCATGAGGTTCTTCTTATCCAAACACATTTGGTGCCACAGGAGGCCAACTCAAATGTTTCGCTTGATATTGAAACCATTTATTCACAACTTTATGATGAGTTGTATGCAGGTAAGTGGGAGGTGTAGAGGGGACTAATCACAACATTTTTGTTTTATTGTTGCTTATTTTATGTGTGTGGGTGTTCCGTCTCCAGGTATGCCTATGTACCACGTGCGAGCCTGGTGCCTCAGAGGCCAGAGGACAGTGTCAAATCCTTAAAACTGGAGTTACAGATGCCGGTACCTTGGTGCTGGGCATGAAACACAAGCACTCTGCAAGAGCAGCAACACGCTCTTGACACAGAACTCAGAACTCTTATCTTTCAACTCAACTCCATGACACATTCATTTTACCTTATAGCAATACGAGAATTTCAATTTTCTATTAATTCTTTCTATGGACAAAGAATGACTCAAATGGGGCTCAGGGATGGCTTTTTTTTTTTCCAAGAAAATTACAAAGGGGCTGGAGAGATGGCTCAGCAGTTAAGAGTACTTGTTGCTCCTCCAGACGCCTTAGGTTCAGTTTCCCTCACTCTCCTGGTGGCTAACAACCATCTCTCCCTCCAGTTCCAGGGGATCTGATGCTCTGTTTGGGCACCTCAGCAGACACACACATGGTACATAGCCATAAATGGGGGCAAACCACTCATACACATAACATTAAAACTTGTAAAAAAAAAAAAAGAATCAATGATATAATATCTGTATTACCTGGTTTTATTTTCAACACAGTCATAG